>NW_027272981.1:0-43165 GCF_040938485.1 Diadema antillarum
GTTTAAATGATGGGGGGGGGGAGGTGGGGCAAAACATGGAAAATATGTGAGAGATAACGGAGCGACCAAGAGAGAGAAGGGACTGGGAGGGGCAGGTGCGTCGATCCTTTTTCGTGGGGGGGGGTGGCTTGGAGTTGGAATATCTGTGAGAGGGAGCGGAGCGACCAAGCAAGGGGAGGGCGTGGGAGAGGGGTATCCCCCCTCCCATATTGCATTTTGCATTTTCAGATCTGAAATTCAGCAATCTGATGCACACTTTTCGTGATTTTTTTCTATCAAAAAAGTAAGAAAAATAAATATTCACAGACATTACTGAATGACTGAGCTCTTGTTCCGCGTGTGCGACATCACGGTGTAGACATAGTGAATGACATATGAAAGTTGTCAGTGGAAGGGGAGGGTGTGGGAGGGGTAGCCCTCCCACACGATGGAGTCTTTTGCATTGTTAGGATTGACATAGAACGATCTGACGCGCACTTTTGTAGAATATTCGGAAAATTGTCATTTCCCAAAGTGTGCAGAGTCTAAATCAATGGAAGGGAACCGAACGGGGGAAAGGTAAATAAAAAGAGGAAGAGGGAACTTTTAAATTTATTAGAATTGAAGTAATATATCTGATGCACACTTAAATGAAACATTTTGAAACCTGTCATTCTAAATGTGCACTAAGTCTATAGGAAAAGGACCGAACGGGGCAGGGGGCGGGAGGGGGTATCCCCCTCCCACGCGAGAGAGATTTTGCATTTCAGAATTAGAAGCAATCTCGTGCACACTTTGGATGACAATTTTCTATCAAATGGCAAGATTTTTTTTTTTCATTTCTGGAATTATTAGGGGACAAAATGGCATGTTTACTCCCCCCCCCCCCCCCCCCCCCATTCTCAAGGATCGACGTCCCTGCATTCGATGGGGCCTTTTGCATGCTTAGAATGCAGATACAAATGAAAATATCTCGTAAACACATTTTTGACGGATTTCGGAAAGCTATCAATCCCCAAAGTGTACTAAAGTTTTTAAAGGGAAACTTTTAAACCAATCACTATAGAAGATTAATGATTGACTAATCAAAAATAATCATTTTGTTGATGCATTCTTGTAAGAAGTAAAAAGGAAAAGGTCAATAAAAAGATTGGGGAAACGCTGAAATTATCAAGAGATTGGTCTTATTCTGCGTTTGACAATTTCTCGACGGAATGAAAAAAAATATTGTGTGCTTTATCCATGCAATAGCACTGCCAGTTTTGAGTAGTTTTTTTTTGAAGTTCTGTCTCAATTTTGATTGTTATAATTATAATTGTGATTATCTTGAAAGTCAGTGTTTTAGTTGATGAGCAATATTATACGTATAGGCCCTATGTTGTTTTTGTACACGTACTTGAGTAAATAATTATGCCGTATAAAACTCACCACACCACATTTATTGCCTTGCAAATACTCAACTGATCGCCCTTGACAGTCAGCTATAGATGAGCATGTGATGCAGCCAACTACAGCTTCTGTAAATCTGTGCTGGATATCATTCATCTTGTAGAGACACAGAGCAGAGTGTACAGGTGAGGAGTTCTCCTTGGTAAACACAGCATACATGACGTCATCGGTACTATTGATATTCAAGGAGTCAGCTAGCTGGGATCCTGCAGGACCAATGTGAGCTGCTTGGATCACGTTGTAGTTTGATCCGGCATGGTCTGTGCAGGCGATTCGAATCTGTGTGAAGGATTCAAATAAGGGATCCTCTGTGTCTACACAGAGTCGACCTAATGCTGATGAATAAGGATATGAAGTCTTTTGTAATGCATAAAAGACTTGATTACGCCACAGTATCGCTTGAACAAATCTTACACTCGGGTATCGTGCATAATCCATTCTTCGAACCTCATGAAAAGTTCCAATAAGGTAACTTGATACAAAGGGCCGATATGATCCCGATCCTGGTGTGATGCCCATGAAAAGGTAATGCTGCAGAGATTCTCTTCCGTTTAGACTTACTGTTCCCAGTACAGGCAAGTCCTCCCTCCCCACTACTATCTGACAGTAATCGTCATAATACATTTCAGCATCGCTGATGTTGGACAATTTCCTCATCTCACAATAGCCCTCACATCTTCCACAAGTAATGAGTCTCTCTGTAGGCGCAGGTGCGATGACAAGAAGTCTGTTCTTGTCCTGTTCACCAAGATACTGAGATCCCTGTATATTGCATAACCCGACCTCAACTGTTTCTCTCAACACAAAGTCTGATCCAAGGTGGTATATCTCCTCCTCTGCTCCAATGTAGACATCACCAGTAGTGTTATCTACAGCCATGAGTCTGAAAGGCAGCCTGGGATTGGGACTGGAGAAGGATGACACCAGGTAGACGTTGAGAGGTGCGGAGCGTGATGATTGTATTAGAATGGCGAGGCAGAGCGTTTGAAACAGAGACCGTGACAATGACTGCGACTTTGATATTCTCCGAGCCATATTTACTGTTGTGAAGATAGACACACAAAAAAGAGCAAGTTTGTGGGTTGTTTCATTCTAAACATCAAGTAAAAATAACAAAATTAAAGTAAATCAAGAAATGTTATTTTTTTATTTTAGTACTGTAATATGCATAGATCACTCACAATGGCCTGGCAGTTGTTCAAAGAGTCTTAAACAACATTTTTAAGGTTTATTTTGCAGGTGTTGTCTCTTCCTCCGATTTTACATAGTACTAGTATAAGATGTTTTTGTTAATATGCTTGCTTTCCTCGCATACCAGTAGTTGTGCAAAGGCCACCATAGAACTGCAATGCAATCTCTCATACTTTTTTTGCTTCCTAATCTTATAAACCTATTGAAATGCTCGTTGGAAAATAAATATTTGAACAATCAAAAGCATCACATTATTTACAGTTAGTTTCCTAAACTTATTCTGATTTTATTTGTCGGCATTGTTGTAGACTTTATTTTTGGCAGAAGATGAATAGCTGGTATGTCTCCTTGCTAGCATTTATCATCATTCCCGTCAGACAACAGTGGTGTTAGCTTCGTATTCAAATTCTCATCCAAAGAGTAATTCTGTCAAACCATTTCTCTGTACGTTCAACAAGAAAATATTATGTTCACACTTATGACACGAACTTTTTACTGCTTTGTCAGAGGGTGCTTAAATATAACAATAGACTAATACTAACCTTTTGGATATTAACAGTCACTGTTAACTCCGACAGAAATTCACAATGCAGTCAAATCCGTCACTTTTAGCTACGAGATCTGTTCACAGTATGTGGCATGGCAGCTAATCACCGACACTGATAGCTATACTAAAGTTATCTTATATAAGGTTTATAACCTCGTATCATAGTGCAGTGACTCATCGAGACTGAAGTACTCCTTGAATGTTTTGTCTTAAGTGTAGTCTTAATGAGCATTATTTTTCCATTTTACTTCCGCAATTAAGAAATCGTTTTATCAAGAAGCTTTTGTGACGACTTTCACTCTTAAACTTGGAAAAGCATTCGACCTCCATTGTTCCATTGGCAAATAATGGCAACAGAATCGGCATAGTGACAAACTGGTCCTATGATAAAGCCTTGGTCTTGACACTTGAATACTCGGGCAAGATTTCCATTTCTTCCACATTTTGCGGTTCAGTCGAAAAATCTTCCTCGTTAACAAGATAGCCTGACATACTCTTCAACGAAAAACAAATATACTCCCCACCCACAGACAGAAAGGCAATAAACACTTCACGGGCAGTATTAAATTACAAGAGATGGCCGGTGTTCATAAATTATGGAGACTGTTGTGCAGAATAGGGGATGCATCCTTCTATGTATCTATGTTAAAACTTAATTTGCGGAAGGTATATGGGACTTACAATCATAACTCATTAAATTTGATGGACAGAAATGTATACGAGGAAGACTACCACGCTATTGACTACGCTATGGATGAAAGCAATGCTATAATGTCACTATTATTATTGACTATACTGACAATATCTGCAACATAATCTCGCGTAATATAGACTTTATAGATAGAATGAAATGAAAATAATCCTCTTCAAAAACTTTCTATTTTCAAAAGACATGATAATATATGTTACCCCTGAATTTAGAACCAATATGGCACACACCAAGCCGAGACCGGTTAATCTCCGAAGGTCTGATTATATTTATACTAGTAAAACTAATACAGACAATGACCAAAGCCCGCATCGTGCGTTGAGACTTGAAGTATAACCAGAACTTTCATTTTCAATCCTTCAATTTAATTCAAATTCATTTTCATTCTACAACAAAAATATTGTTAATATTCATTTCATTTCAAACTTAATGTACAGTTTAATAATATCTTTAAAAGACAGTATAAGAAGATGTTGATGTGTAAGAAGATGTTGATTAGTAAGTATTGATATATTGGATATGGATAATGGGTCTTCTTTTTATTTGTACGTTGTTTAAAGTATATTCTTTGTTGTGATTAATTTGGTACATATCATAATAGCGTTTGAGTTAATTTTTATAATGATTATATCGCGGGGTATGTGCGACATAACAAGCCTATTCTGGCATTCTACGCACATACCATTTTCTGATTAACTGCACACACAGTGTTAATGAGCTTGTGTTTTTATATGCTATCTGTTTTCCTTATTTGTTTTTCTTTTTTTCATAATACTTTTATGTTTTGTCAATGTTTTCATTGTTTTTATATCTACACGTTTGTACAATGTGATCATGTTTACATATATTTTCTATCTATATATTGAATCGGAAATAAAGATTGAATTCAATTGAATTTATACCTATGTGACAAATTGTTTATATACATTGTATAGTGAAAAAAGAACAGTGTGAATTAAAATGAGTATGCAACAATAGTGAAACCTAATAGTTGTATGAACACTGAATTAATCAAAGTGAAATAAACAATATGCAATCTGCGAAAATGTAGGGACCCATTCAAAAGACAGTGACAGACAAAAAAACAATCACATGAAACGGGACTAGGACAATAACAAGACTACTATAGAAAAGGCTGATACGAGACAAACCGTATCAGGGCAATAACCGCCCCCCCCCCCCCCCCCCACCCCGGCTTAAGATTGGTTAGTGATATAAGGTTAGAGTAAAGATTGGGGTTAAGGTTAGGTGTAGGGTTAGAGTTTGGGTTACGGTTAGGATTAGGTTCAGGTTTAGGATTAGGGTTATAGGGTCAGGGAATTTAAGGTCCAGGGTAATTGCCATGCAAACACAAGACAACACTAGCACAACAAGAAGACAACAGAACAGACAACAAAATAAAACAGAGACAGCGACCTTCGAAAGTTTGTTGTTAAAAAAAAAGAAGAAGAAATGTGACGCGTGAGGAGGGGTAGAAAAGTAGAGGAATAGGTAATAAAGTTCTGCAAAAATGACTTGAAGAAACTCTAGCCGTACAACCCTGACTTTCATTTGGGCAATTGTGACGATACTATGCAGATTCTGCGAGTGAGTAACAAAATACGTCTGCATTATACACGCTATATCGATTCTGTGGAATCCTGGAATTGTGAAAGAGAAAACTTCAATCTCCTTCAAAATGAACGAATAGAGCAGTTTTTACATCATGATTCAGAGACTTCCAGAAATTTGGGCCAGCATAAATATGTGTTCATCTTCAGCTAAAACTGTGTTAAACTGTGTTAAACTTCGAGAACTGAATCGCATCGCCATTCGTTCTTCCCAAGAATTGTAAGGAACTGGAATTCCCTGTCGTCAGAAATTGTTTCAGCGCCATCTGTGGGATCATTTCGAAACCGTCTAACGGTTGATCACAGTGGCTAGTTTTTTTCGTCAAATTTTCTATGTGCTTGTAAATATCTGTAAATAAATTGTATTATAATGTAAATAGCACCAGTCTGCAAGAATCTTCAGTCTATTGAAGGAGACAGACTTAATCAGAAGAAGAAGAAGAAGAAGAACTGTTCGAAGAAGAGGGCGCCGAGTAGGATACTATACAAATGATGCACAGGACAGAGTGGATCTGTGAGAATTGGATGCGCGAGTTTAACTTTGGAACTGTTCCAAAGTCAAACGAGAGCATCCAATTCTCACTGATCCACGAAATAGGCCTGTGCATCATTTGTGTTATAAAATGGGCCCGTAAATTCATGAAATACAACCACTTTCCCCATTATGCGTCCGGTACACCTAAGACTATACAAGACTTTCATGAGCCATGCGTTCGGATTTTACCGGATGCATATTGGTAGCCATGCGTTTAGATTTTACTGGACGCATGACTCAGTGTGCATCAGTAAAAATCAATGCATGACAATTGACCGATCAGATTGCAGAGATTTTACAGTCCATTTTGTAATATGGAATGATTTATTTTATATGTAGGAACTTAAAACAAAAACAAAAAATAAACGGGACTCATTTTTTATCATACGTGTACATTATATGTCCTAAATTACATTAACAAAATCCTCTTAAATCTTTATCAAATAATTAGAAGCAAACACCAAATCTGTGAACGCATGGAGAGCTTTCTTTTGCAATAGTGACACTGAATTAAATGTCCAATATTAAGTAATTACAAATTGTAATAACTATCCAAAGGTACTCAAAGTGTCAAGAGTAGGCCCGGGATAGGCCCTACTTAGAAATTGAGATAGAGCAGAAACGATACGGGAGTACCGTGGTAACGGCCTAACTCCATCAAAATGAGACTGATCTCACTCTGAGAGAAAAACTAATGTGTTATCATCAAGCTTGTGTTTGTCATTGCACACAATACTAGTACCTTAAAAAAGAAAGAAAGAAAGAAAGAAAAGAAGAAATACGACACAAAGAAAGAAAGAAAGAAAGGGGAAAGGTATATGCAATAGGACTATTATTGTGTGCCCCTGAAAAGGAGAAAATGAAAGATAAGGGGGCCCGAGCCGGGGCAAATTTTTCTCAAGGGTCTCCTGTAACCACAGAACTCTAGTTCTGTGCCTGTAACCCCGCGGTTTGATTTACTAAAAAGGCGCCAGCACCGGTCGTACTGTGACTGTACTGACTGTCGCACACGTACGTACGAACATAATACAGACATATATTATACGATACATTCATGCAAGACAGCATCGACTGAATCGCCGAGTGACCTGGGCTGGGAACGTCGACCAAGACATCTCGTACGATCGTTCGCCTAACAACGTCAGAAAAGATTTCGAATAAAACTCGCCACAATCTTTAAGCGGTGAGGTTGTAGACACCTTGTACTTTTGTTCGTCCTATCTTTTTCACTTTATGATTGTAGAAACAGTAGTTGTGAACTGTTCATAGCGGGAGACTATTGTAGTCCTACTTATAGCAATTTGTGTATTCGCCTCCACCTTGTTGGTACACGGTATACAGTACTAGATTCTAGTACTACCTAGCTGGAGAGTCTGTCTGTACTAGTAGACAACGCACCACATTACACTCACACCCCCATGCATGCATATCGGTAATGGACACCGCACGTGCGCTATACTGTGTGTGGCTGGCTGGACACTACACGTGCGATACACATGATGGTCACAAATACAAACGTGACCTGGGTGCTAGGGCGAAGGGTTACTGCCAGGTTAGGCTAGGTAGGTAGTAAAGTAATGCACTTGTCAATGTAATGACTCACCCCACTACCCCCGGACATGGGTGCGTCATTTCCTCGTTTGGTCTGTCAAATTTGTGACCCAGGTGTGCGTCATTTTACCAGCTATGTCCGTCAAATTTTTGACCGAGAGGTGCGTCAAAATCCCATCATTGTCGTCAAATTTTTGACCGAGGGGTGCGTCATGGTACAAATGTACGTCACTTGGCTATGGAAAATAACACGCATTATTCTGAACTGAGGGGTACGTCATGGTATGCACTTGGCTATGGAAAACTGCACGCATTTTTGCACGCTACCAGTACCGGATACACGTACGTACCGCGAGTGAATTTACAGTGAGCGCTTTCCCGCGGCAAGTGAAAATCAAAGTCGGGAAGCGTTTTGGAGTAGGCCTAAGAAGAGGGGAAAATGCTTGCCCAAATCTGGCAAGCAAATGATTTAAAAGCCACCCTGTCTCCTCACATTTTCTTTCCAACAAACTCATGAAATCACGCATACTCAATCTCAAGCCAGATGGACTGTTTAGCGATATAACGATTTCAACCTCACAGTACTAAATAATAAAATCAAAGATCGTACACGGAATTCCGTACTACGATCTTTGGTATACCGTTGCGTGGTGCGTACTGCGCGTACCTGCAGTAGCAGGCAAGTCGAGTGTTAGTGGTGCGCGACTCGCTCGCTAACGCTGTGCAATTCGCAAGTGAGCAGCGTGCTCGTTATTCCTCATCGAACGTACATCGTCCATGTGTTGCATTCAACCGGACTAGAAATGGCCGCGCACATACAGCGCATCTGCAGACAAATCGTATGTATGGCCAGGTGACTATATATGGATTGCATGCACATACATTTTGAATATCGTAGCAGCAGAGTGATGTACGGTGAATGACAGTACGGTGCTTACAGGGCCAGGGTAAGGGAAACTTGTCGAAACTTTGACAAATTGTGTTTACGAACCGAAAGAAAATGAAATTGCTTGAATAAAGCGTATGCAAAAAATCCTTTCAGTACTTACGGGGGTGCGTCAAATGTACCGAGGATGTCCGTCAAAAAAGTGACCTAGGTGTTCGTCAAAAACCCCGTGTTGTCCGTCAAAAAGTGACTGTGGTGTTCGTCAAAAACCCCGTGTGGTCCGTCAAAAAGTGACTGTGGGGGTGCGTCAAAAACCCTGTGTGGTCAATCAAAAAATGACCATGACGCACCCATGTCCGGGGGTAGTGGGGTGCGTCATTACATTGACAAGTACATAAAGAGTAAGGGGCGCAGCTGTAATATTTGACCGACAAATATGTCTAAGGCGAAAAACTTTTTCATAATAATGACATTTGATTTGCTGGGTCAGTTGACAGTTGTTCGCTTCTTAGACAGACACCATTGATTGATACATACGCCATTGTATGGTTTCAACTGTTTTGTGTGGTTGAACGCAACTTCGACCCAGTTCCCCCCGCATAAAAATGGTTATTATTTTTTCCAGCTTGGTTTTCAAACCAATCTGGAAAAAATATATCAGGATTAATCAGTAAACATTTTGACTCACCTCTTCCACTGTTTCGTCCTGTTTTCTGGTTGTTTCCTCCACTTCTTTTGCAGTGCTTCCCAATTCATTGCCACCTTCGTTTGAAAAATGACCGCACGAACATCTATGGCAAGCCAAATGCATGCTCCATACAATCACTATACTGTATCGGTACACTAACGTTTACTGCACGTACATGTAAGTGTACCGATATAGTGATTGCATGGTGTATGTATCAATGGTGTCTGTCTAAAGAAGCGAACAACTGACCCAGCAAATGTCATTATTATAAATGAGAAGTTTTTCGCCTACTAAAGACATACTTGTCGGTCAATAAGAATATACCGGTATGATGGAAAATAACATCAACAGCTAAAGTTGGATACAACATTTGGATCATCAGCTGATTTGTTTTAAATTAGAATCTATGGCTGCAGTCTTAATACTGGCTCAATGACGGTTAGTGGGAGGGATCAGCCAGTATGGTATTCACTGTTCTGTAATCTTGAGATTCAGGTGGAGTTGTTGCACATAGGGGTTTAAAGCATAGAAAACCTAGGAGTAGCATCTATGTAAACATGTTTTAGGCCTCAGTTTGTTTATTGTATCTTAAGTTCTTGACAATAGAGCAACCACAAGCTGTGTGCTTGTGCCCCTCTGTTGTAACATTAACAATGAACATTTAATCTTTAAGGTTTTAAAGATCAGTCACACAACATCACAGCAGAATATGGTCTTGGAGTAGACCTTCAAATTCTAGTTGACTCGAGCTTTGAGAGATATCGTTATCAAATCTATGTCAGATGACTGCATTTTGGCTTTCAACAAAGTAGTTATTAAAAATCAAGAATATGTTTTTCATCACTGTGTGACAGTGACACATTAGATATTCCTACTGAACACTGCATGTTTTTTTAGACATGCATAATGATTTTTAATAATATTGCATTGGACAGTAGATTTATTCATTGATTATTGCAAGTCATAGTGTATACAGGGCTGCCAACTCACTCATTTTGGTCCTTTCTCACTCTAAAACTTTATTTTCATTTGCATGCATTTCTATTGATCTCACTCATTTTGACTCCTAAATTATAGCATTGGCCTATGGGAGTCTCACTCTCAACTAGTTTCCAATGTTGGCAGCCCTGGTGTATATGATTGATAAAGTGGAATATTTATGTTGTAGATGGAAAAAAAAAAACAGATCTCATTGTAAATCATCAATTTTCAATTCTTAGCGACCCATATAAATACCCTTGGCTTTTCTTCACTGATTTATCAATCATCAGATATTATCAAATATCAGATGGAATACATTGTATTTACCATGGTATGAGGTTTTCAAATTAAAGTTGATTTGTTACTGTTAAAAGAGTGCTCTAATGTATCGACTACTGTACAACTACAAGTGTGTTATAGAATTCTACAGTGACTTTAGTTTCACACATTTAATGATATGGGAGTAGACTGATATTCGATGAATCAACAGCTGGCATTATAAGAATTACTTTCCCGAAGACAGAAGCACTGTATGATATTGCCTCCAAGGTAAAAAATCACTCACTTTTCTCCTGAAATGGGAAAAGGGTTTATTTTGTCTGTGTTCATCAATCATGAATAAGCACTCGCAAATCATTTAACATAACTTGCGAAATATGGCATATGCATACAGTATGTTGTTAAATCACTATGGCAACAGGAAACAAATAAAAAAATTAACACCCTCACAAGGGTGTTACAAACCCACATTCTAGAAACAATGTTCAACTCGCTGTAAGACAAGTTTAAAGTTTGTATGAACCTTTTGTTACCCTGAAAATTAGATTCCTTTCATAAGCTGTAGAAGTAGGTAATTCAGACCTTTCCTTTGTACAACACATGTATGATAAAATGGGAAACTTCTTTATTATGGATAAGGAAATAATATCATATAGATATCCAGTAAATTTATTTGGACCCTGAAAAAAAATCCAGCAATTATTTTCCATACAAAAGGGGCATATTGTTGAGTAACAAGGGATTAGTTTTTCATTTCTTTTTCAAAAACTGAGGTGTATTACCGTAGGATTTCATGCGCGATGTTGGGAGACATCATTCTTCAACCATCTACAAAATTTTTGAACATTTCCACTTTGCAAAAGGGATTATACGACCTTTAACTGTTAAGTAATTCCTTAATTCTTGCATACATTGAAGATTTGCCCAAGTGCACATTTGTGGAGCACAAAGTATTTTCTTGTAATATTCTGCCCTCTTATTTGGATGTGTATACAGTAAGGTACACTCATGCACAAACTTATCATATACCAAAGTGGGAACATTATTTCCCCTCACTGGCAAAGACACATAAGCAAAATATTTGGCAAAGATAACATGAAAAGCCATGACTCAAAAGCCTTTACAGTGACATAAGATATAGCTCTCCATTGTTTGTTTTTTCTTTCATATTGAAAGACAATGAAAGGTCATGAGCAGAACATGCATTTGGCTGGGATGTCTTAGTGGTATAGAATGTATAGCAGTTGTGAAGATTGCTATGAATTCTAGATTTTTTTTTTCATTCTAAATGACCATGTGATGTTTATGTTTAATATTGAAGTTTGTGAACCTTTGACTGATGACCTTTGACATTGCTGCAGGTCATGGAGCGGACCTACGATGACAGGGATGATATCCTCCGCAGAGTGAGGAAGATGGTAGATGACCTGGAAGAGCCCAGCCGAGCGAGGGCGTCCTCCGACGAGGAGACGAGGTTTACCAGCAAGCAGACAGAGGTCTTTGATGATGGCACCAACACATTTTTCTGGTGAGCTACAAAATTTGTACCCCTAAAGCCCCCGTTCCACTACCATGATTTGGACCCCGATCTATCCCGATCTGTAGCAGATTGGGAGAGAGCGGCAAAAACGTATGGGGATCGGAGAACAATGTCAACTGTAGAATGCACAAACATCGCCCAAACAAAAGCAGTAGAGTGGATGCGTGCATCCATATATGGATATATCCGAACGGGAAGTAGCTTATCAAGACGCTACAAAATCAATTTAGGGCTGTTGTCAGTGAAGATCTTGCAGCTGATGCTGATGCCTTGAATTAACATAATTACAGTAGAAACTATAAACAAGTTTTGATGTGATGATCAAATTTCAAGGCAGCAGTTTGCTGACTGTAGGGCAATTTGAAATTAGAGCACTGCAGGAAGTATAGGAGGAAATGAACGTTGTACCCAGACAGGCATACATTGTGTGGGTGTACACTGTATATTACAATAAATTTTGATAAATGTGAACATGCCCTTGCAGCCACTGGAACATTGTATACAGGGTTAGTATACAATAAGTGCAGATGGGGTTGACACAACATGTGCTCCTGCGACAATTGCTCTGGTCTTGTTTTCTCCAAGGACTTAGGGCTAGGGTTGTGATGGGGTTTTAGGTTTAGTTTGATGCGATGATTAGGATTAGGTTAGTTTTGTGTTTGTGGGTAGGTTGTACATGTTTGGCTTAGCATGCACTGATCGCAGATATTTCGTGCGAGCAATTGTCGCAGGAGCAAATGTCATGGAATTGAAAGATGGGATATTTGATAGCCCACATTTGCAACTCTTTTGATATTCAGCTTATTTGATGAGATGCAATACTATGCAAACTCTTCTTTTAGCAAGTTCTGATAGGGAAAGGTAACCAGAAAGCAAAGTATGTGTACCAGTGAATTGAATACCCTGTGAAGATTTTTTGAATGGGTTCTGTGTAGCATTTAATTTATTAGCAAGGTTTACATCACCTCTCCCATTCTTGTTCCTTGATTTTTCTGAGATATCTGAGCACATACATTTCTAGTAATCATACATTGTATAGTGAAATGTACTCCATACAAGTACATGTAGCTTGTGTGCATTATTGTTATCATTACATGATATAGATGTGCACATTGTACCATACTGTCTTCCTGTTTTCAGTTATAGTGCTACATACAAGGAAAGAGGAATCTCTTTCAAAATTTGATCATACACTACCAGTTTTGATGAACAACTAAAAAAAAAAAAAAATTGTCTGGCTGTCATGAGTAGAATGGGCCTGGGGTTTAACTCATTTTCTATTCAACTTATGTTGAAGATGTTATCCATTTTGCTACGACTGTAACATCTGATCAATATGACTTTCACTGTAATGCATTGAAGAACTGTAACAGCATTGTCGAATTATTTAAAGCCATTCAGAATCTTGATTGCGTCTCAGGCTTGACTATGTTTGTAATGATGATGCACAGAAAAATACCCCCATGCCCTGCCCTTTGCTTCCCATGAACTGTAATGTTAGTACTATGTATATAATTTGACCTTTGACCCACAGGCAAGCCCACTCTATCACTGTATTGGTCGGCATGCTAGCCGCTCTCCTCTATGTCACGGTCATTGAAGATGTTCAGCTGGACACTGAGTTTAACACAAAGAGGTAAACCTTGGAGATGGCTGATGAGTTCATCTACTCACCTAGCCTTGATTCAACCTACTAAGAACAGTTTTTGCCCTGAGTGATACTGCTTTTTCTCTCATTTTTTTTTTCTTTTCAGTTTGTTACTTGCACAGGTAATTTTTATTATTTCATTTTTTTTTTACTATTCTCTTGAAGGAAGACTAGCTAGATATCAATTTAGAGTTGTGCATACAAAAACTGTCCCAACGTTATTTTTGGTTGTACATGTTTTCAATGCATTCAGTATGTAAACATACCAAGATGGTCACAATAGGGAGTGTTCTTACAATGTATTGACCTTACGTGTGTAGCTCTCTCATATTGTTATGGTTGTCAAGACTCTGAACGACTGAAATGACAAAGTAAGAGGAATTAGAAGTTAACAGTAAAGATGATCCATAGATGCAAAATGGTAAAGATGATCTATAGATGCAAAACTTGTTATTTCAACCTCCCAGAATATGCTTTGTTGCATTCCATTTGGTTCTCACTCGTAAATCGTGTTGTTGCTCCATCTGTGTACATTAGGACCTCGATTATCCAGCCATCAATTATTGGATGCCTGCCGGTCCCGAAGTGGCCAGATAATCGAGGTCCTACTCTATGTGTGTCTGTCTCACCCCAGGGGACTCATTGCGTGCATCGTCGCCTTCTGCATGTTTGGCATGACCCAGGCGAAGGATGGCCCTTTCAAGCGACCCCACCCAGCCGTCTGGCGGTTCTTCCTGTGCCTTAGCATCATCTACGAGCTCTTCCTCGTTTTCCTCCTCTTTCAGGTCAGTTCTTCTTCAGTCAGTTCTTCTTCAGGTCCATTTTTCTTCCAAGTCAATTTAAGATCCCAAACTTTACAATTATGTAGAAGAAGAATCGCTCTTTCAGAAAATATCAAAAAGTAACAGTTGGCCACGTTCACCCATTTCACCTATTTTTAATCCTCGGGTACAATCGGGGCATGCAACTTTTTGTTTTGTGATGCACCATCACATAATATACGTAAATGCTTCTGAGCGGAGCTCAGGAGCATTTAAGTGCTTGCTTGGTGTCTACAATGGTTTGTAGATCAGATAAACCTTAACTACAAAATATCAAAATGTTCCAGACAACCGAAACATAGATTTCAATAAAATGGGTTATCTATTCCTCATAGATCCTTATGCAGCCCATTTGCTTTGAAGTAGGCAACATCACGTGTATGGCTTCATGGATTTTTCTAATTTACATTGTGGGGATGAATCACCTAGGGATGAATCCAACTGATGCTAGCAACTTACACTCAAGTGATTCAATTTCTTTTTTCATAAGTCCCTCATATTCTTTTTTGTTTTTTCTCTGTCAGTCACTTGAGCAAATTTTCATATGAACTGTCGACTCTACCATTTCATCATATTCTTGTTCTTGTTCTTGTTTTTCTTCGTTTTTGCTCTAAGTCTTCTGTTCTTCTTTACCTCCTTGTTCCTCTTCTCCTTCTGATTCTTTTCCTACTGACTTAGCTGCGTTTTTCATTTTCAGCGATGACTAGTTTATATCTTTGTGTGTGCAATGTGTGGATTTGTGCATAGATTTTCAAGGTCATCTGTGTGTGACTGAGTACAGGACTTTTAATTCTGTACCACTTGTATCCCTCTCTTGTCTCTTCTTCAATACATTTGTATTGTTTCCCCAAACCTTTGACTTCCCCTCCGTCACTCTCCCCTCAGAGTGTGGGTGACGCCAGACAGCTGATGGCATTCATTGACCCCGACTTGGGGAAGCCCCTCCCTGAGAGAACCTATGCCGAGGATTGCAGGTTTTACACCCCTGGCCACCCGGGCGGGTCCTTCCACAATTTCTGGGTAAGAACAATGACAAAGGCAAACATAGATATAAAAGCACAATTTGAAAAGGAAAAAAAAAAAGAAGGGAAAAAAAATACAATGAAATGAATAAACATGTGACAACAACAACAACAACAACAACAAAAACAACACCATTGAAGCGATGAAGCAATGAAAAGAGAACCAAAAAATTATCATTTCAGCCAGTTCCCTGATGGAGGAAGGGATCAGACCAATGTTTTCTGTAAACATAAATGCAAAACTTCTTTGACTAATGATGTAACCAGTTCAAGTCATATGATGATGAACTGTCAGTCTTTTAACCCTGCTCCACAAATGTTCTCACAACATAAGTCAGACAGACATGTGTTTGTTCATTTGTGAGTTTTATTGGCCCCTGGCAAGCAGGTTAGTGGGGTTAGTAGTAGCCTAACTGATATGGGGTGGAATCTATGTTTTTACATGATAGAACTTGAAACATTTTACGTTTTACAAGCATGAAGTACTGCAAATCGGAATTTGCGAAGTACTTTTATGAATGTGTGTATAATTTCACAGTTTTGAGAACCACATTAGAATAATAATGAAGTGTCATTCCTTTCTAGGAAAAAAAAGTGTGGTGATTTTAGCACCCTGAGTCCTTGGATATAGTAAAAATTACATTTCTGCTACAGAAGGAGGACATTTCAAGCCAGCAAGCAAACTTCGCAAACCATAGCCACTGTGATTTTATGTCAAGTATGATACATGACTGATATAACTATGTTTGTATTTGCAGGAAAAATGGGACGTCTTTGTGCTAGGCCATGCCTTGGGATGGTACTTCAAGGTGAGCATTCTCTTGAATTACTCTGAAGTTTTGGATGACTGAAGATATAGTCATCTCACTACCACATAAAGTGCGATTCCACACCTTTTTCAAGTTAGCTTGAAAGAATTTGTCAAAAACCAGACCAACAAATTTGTGAAATTTTCAACAAAATTGGTCATGAAATTGTCCTGTGACATCAAAAGTTTAGTAGAGTTCTCATTGGGTGTGGACGGCACTTGAAATTAACCAAAAGTTGACAAGTCTTAACTTCATAATTGATCATCCAATTTTCCTCAAAGTTTTACTGATACCCTGTTTCTACTGCCGGCAAAATTTGAGTCTTCTCAAGGAGGTTTTAAAGCCAGCTCAAAAAAGTTGTCTCTTGTATGTTTATACTTGCTCGGGCTATCCCCCCAAAGTGAGCCCTGACTGGCTCCATTTTCATGGTGCCCAAGTGCCCATCTGATAAGACGCGAGAGCTTTTGAATTTCTTTCACAACCGCAAATATTACTGAGCGCGAAAGTGTGCAAGTTTTGCAGCGTTTATTTGCGGCAGTCGGTCAAGGTGGCTGGTTTATGGCGATGACCGTCAGTGATAAACTTCCAGATCAGCAAAAAGGCTGCTTCTCGAAACTTGTAGCATTTATACTGCAGCCGAGGCCCTTCGAGGCTGCTATAGGAGGCTCTGAAACCATTCCCTGTAGGTGGTTTAAAAACCTGACATTTTATGAATTCTGTCTGTTTATACTGAGCTGAAAGGCTGCTTAAGGCTCCTCCGGGAGGCTTCAAAACCTGCTTTTTGTTTCATAAATTCAAATGGGTTATAAGAGTTTCACTTATAAGTGTGCATTTAGCTAATCAACGTCTCTGTTTTGAGAAAATTCCTCTTTAATACTCATTGTATATTCATTTGTGTCTGGTCACCATACAGGTAGTATTTTGTTTTGCATTTACACTGCTCTTGTCGTGAGTATCTTTTCTCAAAGTCATTGCATGCAGGGGGCATGGTTCCCTTTGCACTCAGTACCTGTTAATCAAAGTGGTTCTGTAGGGCACACAGCATATCTTCACGTTGTCTTGCCCATCTCTACACACTTATATCTCTTAGTGGTGTATGGTGACAAAAATCCGGACACTGAGATAAAGGGAGAGATTTCGTGTGTTCTTGTTTGAGCAGACGAAGACAAGCAGATTAGAGCGCTGCCTTATCGTAGTCAAAGTTAAACTGAGGACAAAGCCCATGTAACTGCAATTGATGTAAGGACTCATAAAAGACATGCTGAAGTAGAGCCATGCCCATTACAAAGATTTGCAGTTTTGGATGATGATGACGATCAAAAGTCATGATTGTCATTTTAAGGTTGAAGCAGGACAGCTTTGGTTGAAAGCAAGAAACCTTTGGGTTGTATCAAACTTTAAACTAGCAATTTACAGTGACATGTGCAAGATGTAATTGAATTGGATTGACTGTGTAGTGCTTGTCATGGTGGGGTTCAAAGGTCAAGATCAAATGTCAACATCCAGGCTTAAAATCAAGTCTTATCTTTGATAACTTGAATATTTACTCGTTTGAAATAATCAGTTGTCAAAACAAACTGTGGATGGAAAACTAGCGCAGTCATGCTTGAGTAGTGGATGAATAGCAAACAAAGTGGTATTTTAGGTGTAATCTGTGCAAACCTGATTATCTATGGGATTGCTAGAGGCTAGACCCAGCTGGGACGCCAGAGAAAAAAATATCAGTGCTTCAAAATATGTGATGCACAAGTTAGATCTAACAGTCAGAGTTTGTACAATGTTGAAGTCAGTTGACAGCAATATGCCTTGTATGGCAGGGATCTAACATTATTACTTAACCTTTCGAAGACTACGTGTAGTCTACGTGGGCAGGTGTTTGTGGGAAATGTGTGTAATAGGGAAATCAGCTCATTGTCACCGAGTTAAAGGGGCTGTACAGTATTGGTTGAGGTGGGGATTCATGTTTTTTACATTCCTAAGTGAGATAATGAGAAACCTTTTATGAAATATGAAAGAGCATGTAATTTTAAGAATGATTCAACCTTTATTTGATGAAAATTGGTCTTCAAATAGCTGAGATATCCAAAAAAGTGATTATAATAAAAGGCGACAGGCCACAACTTTATTAGGATCTCTTTGTTTCACCCTGTTTTGGGATATCTCGGCCACTTCAAAACCGATTTTTATCAAATAAACTTTTGATACCCCTCAGAATTGCATGCTCTTTGACATCTCATAGAGTGGTTTCTGAATATCTCGCAAATGTTAAAAGGTAAATCCTCACCTAACTGTACACACCCTTTAATGTAGTCAGTGCTCCATTCTCACATTTTGTTGTAAAACTAGAAACTCTTGTGCAAATGATTTTTTTTTTTTTCATGCTGGGCCAGTCTCGGTGCATTTCACTTGTCTATGATTACACAGATTAGAATATTTCTGGACATGTTTCAAAATCTCTCAAGAATATTCACATGTTCTCATTTTTACCCTGTTAACAGAGTGCCAAATTTGCGAATATTTCCACATCGTAAAACAGTCCACATTTACAGTAATGTCTGCCTGTAGTTTTTAATAATTTCATACATATGTGTGACCATAGCCAATGGTTTTTGAGCTGCACTCTCCCTCTTGTCATGCTTAATCAATGCCATGACATGTGTTTACTTCCGGGCAATTATGTGACTGGGATTTGAACCCTTTATTCTCTGAACCACGCACGGCCACCCCTCTGGAAAACCGCTGAACTGTATGCAGCTACTTTTACAATTGTGTGTGTATGAGCGTGTTTCTACTGAGCGACGAAAATTCGAGGTGATGCCAGCCGATGTGTGGTGATACCGGCCGATGCGTGGTGACACCTCGAATTTTTCCTCAGTAGAAACAGATCGGGAAGTGGCCGATGCCGGGTGATGCGAGGAGCTCCGTCGTCCACCTATTGAGGTGGTCGATGCGTGGTGACGCGAAGGACGATTCTCAGTAGAAACACACCGGGTAGCGAAATTCGTGGTGTATCGGACGTCTAGAATTTTCCCCCGCGCTTTTCAATTGGTTCATCGCACTCACTCCTTCGACACATGTGTACAAAATACGTGACACGTACACACAGCGACCGTGTTCGCATCATGCTTTGTTTGTACCAACTCGCTTGTGTACGTGTTATAGGCCCTATACGTTACGTTACATGTGAATTGTGGCATTCATCGTCTATTGTTCGCATGATTAACAGCCTAACTTATTGCATTACTAAGCCCTCATCACTTACTTTGATTTTACACCGCGTTACTTAGTATTTCATTTTATATTGTCAGGCAGTGCGCGCGTGACCCAATCTGTGACTTAAAAATACCTGACTTCCGGAATCGCCGCATTTGCACGTCACCTTTGCATCACCTCGTATTTTATCGCTCAGTAGAAACAGCTCGAGTGGTCGTAAAATACGAGGTGCTGCGTTGGACAAAATTTGTGGCGATGCCAGGGATGTGAGGTGCTCTCAGTAGAAACACGTTCTATGTGTGTGTGTGTCTTTGGCTGGTTATCACCATCCCTATATCACTCTACTCTATGGGGGTGTTGCAAGAAAGTCGAGTTGCAATTGATTGCAACTATCTATTGCAACTTTGCAATAGATAGATCGATTGCAATTTGCAATCAATCGCAAATTCCTGTTGCAAGAAGGGAGCTTGCAATTAATTGCAAGATGCAATTGATTGCAAGCTCCCTTGCTGTATTTTGTATTTATATAAGCGACTGGCAAGATAAGCCTAGCCAATTTGTCCATTTTTCAATGCATTTTGCATGCATAAGATACTATACTCCATATAGCTCAATGTGTTGTGTCTCTCCTGTGGTGGAGGTTTGCTGTGCGATCGTTGGCGATTCGAAACAGAGTAAGTTACAAAAATTGTCGTTTTTGATCCCATTATTTACTCATTGTGTCTTGTATTTAAAAGAGCTAGTTCCTTAGACTTACTTCTTATAAGAATTTTCTTGAAAAATTGGAAAATGTGTTTCCTATAAATTAAAGAGTTGTGGCCGTCGTGAACACTCAGTGGGCACACAGTACATCAATTATAGTCCCACACATAGCTTTTTGTGTTAGCATTTTTTCTTGCATTGGCAAGCTCCTTTTTTTTTTTCTTTTTTCCTGCTGCCAGGGGCAGGGCTCCATGTCTATAGGCCAGCTCAAGTAAAAAAAAAAGTCGATGTCAACTAGACTTTCTGAAAGTACTCTATAAAAGTGTGAAAATGATTTGAAAAGAAAGTTCATTATCCAAATCCGCTACTTTCTCAAGCAGGATTAGGAGCTATCGGTAGACTGGAGTGCTGGTGAATGCTATGGCGATGAATACAGAATAGATGCTATTCAACCGTTAGGCCTACGTTACGCCTTACACAATGTACGTAGCCTACTACAGATGTACAGTCTATACTCTAGTCTAGAACCATATACTAGATTTTTACATAGCCTAGGCCTACCCCCTTGCTTGGCCTCATTCCCCTCCTGTACGTGTGGGCTAGTTATTTTGCCGTGATACTGTCCATGGACCATGTGATGCAAAAGCTTGCTGAATTTTTGAATTGATGTGTAATTTTTTTTTAATAGGCCTACTCGATTAGACTCTAGATGTGGTCTAGGCCTGTGTTAGGCCTAGATAACTTTATATTAGTATATAAAATAGTCTGTAGGCCTATTTGTAATTTGGGCTAGTTTCTAGACCTAGCTAGGGTAGGGGTTTAGATCTAGGTAGGGCCTGGAGGTTCTAGTAGAAGTTCTACTTTTGCAGGTCTTAAAGAAAGTTCAGAGTTGGCCCCAGGGTATGTGCTCTACGATTTCACTATTTCAGTCCAACGGCTAGAACTAATCAACCGTATCAACCGTATCAGCGACCCAAACAAAGACGTGTCGTTATTGATATTGGTGTAGGCCTACAGCGCCCTGGGGTTAGTCTAAAACCTTCTTTGAGCAGGGAGGTGGAATCAAAGAGGTTGGAGAACCTCTGTGGGTGGAATAGACCTTGCTTTTTTAGGTTGTTCTGTTCTGGAATTAGGACGGATCAATTGAAATCTTGCAATTTAGTATTGACTTCCTGTATCATTAATCAATAAAAAGCTAGAATTTAAAACGAACAAGGGCCAAGTGCATCTGTTTGGGTAACTATACACAGCCCAGGGCCCCAGTCGCTGTACTTCGCACCACATCTAGTTGGGCTGCTGTTTGGGGGGGGGGGGGGGGGGGGGGGGGAGAAGTTGAACCATAACTGTAGCAAGTACCTACAAGTAATCAGAGTTGCAATTATAGTACCAGTACTGTAGTGTAGTGTATCAAACAGTGCCAGTATATAAGTTTTGTAATGCAGTGTGTAAATATAGGTCTATAGTCACCAAGGCTGAAATTTCAGACCAGAAGCGTACGGATAAGATGAGCAAACTGACTGTAGGATATCCAAGCAGAAATATTTACATGTGTCAGTGCTTTTGTTGAAAACAAGTGGTTGAAGGGGTATATGAAAGCTACCCAGGCCTAGAATTCAAGTGATTTACTTGATGGAGTCATAACTATGAGTACAACAATTCTTTATGCTCTTTTTGATTGTGGAAAGAACAAATAGACCTTGGTAGAATGCATTCAAACAAATGGTATTTATGGACACATTTAGATACCAGAATTTACATAGTACAATTGTACCGTACTCTGCTACTTACAAGGTGTGTGCCACCCTATACCGTAGTGTAGTTGTATGTAACCCTGTAGGCCTACCCAAGCCCCATGTCACAGTGACCTCCGGATTTGGGAGATGAGGAAACATAGTTGAGAGTGCTTGCAATAGGCAGGACACATGAGAGCCTTATGGATGTGATTTGCAATGTACATTTATACAGCACTAAAAATATTGTACGTGTCTGCATATGAATATGAGTGGGGGGGTGATGGATTGATGGGCAGTCAACAGTCAACTGTGCCTATGTCGATTTGATTTGGACTAAAGAAATACATGCAGATTCTGCTTCAAGAAATTTGGCTTATGAAGATTAAAATTAGTAGAATATAAAGAGAAGAGGATGTGAAAAGACCGTAGACTTTGGTGATTATTTGACTTTAATATGCAAGGTGAATGACTGTATAGAGGGTTAATTTGTTACAGAGGGGAGGATATGAAAGTAGTTCAAAGAGTGTTCCAACATTATTGTAATATCAAGAAAAAAGTGCCTGCTTCTAAACATCAACGTCTATTTTGTTCCTACACTGTTTGGTTGTAATTTTGCAAATTCTCATTGCTCTTTTGTACTTCTGCACGATGAGACAATTTTATCTGTTCTATCAACAGGGAATGGAAGAAAAAGAGGAGAAAAACCATGTTTCTTCAAGACCGAGACTCACTCCAGCATGAGAATTCCAGCCAGTGCACGCAGACAGTAAGTGAACATTGTACATTGTACGATAATTTCTAGTTAAGAGAGAGAATGAAATGTGTAGAACCTCTCAGCTTGAAATGTTAATACTGTATATTGATTTGTTGGAATCTGTCATTATTGTTTTAGGATAAATTCTGATGTGATGTCTCATATGAGGATACTTGTACAATGACTTCATCCTACCAAACAAGAAAATGTAAAGCATGGCATAGTAATGAGTAAAGAAGACTTCGCGGCAGTTCATAAAAGATTATAAGCAAAAATGATGCATTGAAATTTACATAACACAAAGTTACCCATAATGAAAGGAATGTTTTGTACAGCAATGGCTTATATTATGTATTGATAAAGACTTTAGACATTCAAATCTCTTTATCAAGCCCCATGACAACTGAAAATGCTCTACATATCCTGACAGTAGCATTCAGGCCTTCATGATTCAGGTACATTGTATCATTTCGGCACATGAAGTTGCATGTAATACGCAGTTTTCAGTATAATACTGATTGTTTGAAATTTCCCTCATTTTCAAATTAAAATATTGGCACCATCATACCTTTACACAAAACACCTTTTGGATGTGCACAAAATGACTTTGTGAGTGCAATGTTTCCCTTTTTATTTCCCATTTCTTATTTCTTCAATATTTCTTGTATCATGTATAGGTATAACTTCTGTGAATCAAGGGGAATGGCAGCTGAGGGCAGACAGACCAAACTTGATATCAGGAGACGATATACACTTCAAAGGATGAGCAGCTCGCTGTCAACAATGAGGAAAAGTTCGAACACAACAAGGCAGTGATTTTTTAAGCACATTTCATCAGGCTGAGGTCATCACTCTTAGAAAACAAGGGACACACGAAGCAAGCAGTGTTTCAGAGCTGCAACAAGTGCATGGGCAGTAATGATCTCGGCTGCATCACATGCATCCAAGTGTGCTAGCTACAATAATAGCACGTTGTGCTTTTCAAAGATATTGAAGAGTCCTCTGGATATTTCGCCCCTGTCACTTATTCTGTGTGAGTCATTTATCCTGCAGTACATGTATTAGCACTAATAATGGGGTAATCATCCTTTTACTGAACCAGTGTTCAAGAAGTTAATGTAACATCCAAAACCCTCTTGGCAGAAAACATATTGCAGAGCCCTGTTTTGTTCTTTTTCATGGGAAGAAATGTTCAGTCCATGATGTGAGTATGTGTATAAGCAGGGAGGTGACTCACCTCCCTGGTATATGTATGTACACTGTAAAGCACCACAGTTTGAGTTTCTAGAGAGCTGGAGGACAATTATAACTTAAATATACAAGAGTAATCTGGCCATGAACATCATGTCTATGGACATGTTTTACTGTATTTTTTTTCCTTACCCTGGTCCATTATACACTGTAAATACAGCTACTACTGTATTCATAATCTCCAAGGTAACAGTTCACCTGTCCTTGTTTTGTTATTCAAACCACAAAATATGGTTTGTTACTCTGAAGGCTTGTAAGTCTCAGCCATATTCCATTTCAGGCTATCAAACCTATAGAATAAGGAACATTTACTTTGTAAAATAACAAACAGTTGTAATAAAGGACATCATCGTACTCAAAACTGCCAAAGTATATTGTGAGACATTTCATGTTTCTTGGTGGTAAAAAAGTTCTTTAATAATTACTGGTTAAAATTATGATGATCTTGATCTTGTTTACAGTTGCGTAGCACCACCTGGGGGCAGATGAACCTGTGCTGTGGCAAGATGGCACTGAATTTGATTTCTCAGCAATTGAACCACTTATTTGTATTGCATTCATGGGTCTTGGGATGGTTCCCACTAGAAGGTTTGAGAAGGTAGTTACGAGATACTGTATGTAGTAAACCATATTTTCCAACAAATTGCATGGGCTGTTTCACACTATAGCACAAAAGATCAGTAGATACTGCTGTGGGCCAATTTGCAGATTACATAACTAATCAGTTGTACAAAGTTACATGTATACAATGAACACAATGGTGAATCTTTTTTGGTTAATATGTTGTTTCCCAATTGATATTGTAGCATAATTGAACACATTTCTAGGGCATTTGCATACATTTTTGGGCGAAAAATTAACAGTTCTGCATGTCGGAACTATTTTTCGCTGTAACATTTGGTTACCATAAACTTGATAAAGACATGTTTGTATGAGTAGATCACAGCACAAGTATACAAATGCAGATAAGTTACATGTAGATAAGCTAACTTTATGCACGGTTGTCTTGATATTCAGTACAAATGTACTGTATTAGTACCTCTATGACCATGCATGCTTAAAAGATATGCATGAGTGCATGACATTGGGGAACACACACATGAGTATTCAGCCATAGATGTGGTTTAATTTTGAGCTCAGTTGATGGTATGATCTGGGATAGATGGGGCTTATGGAATGGGAAGAGAAACTTGGTGTATTTCAGATGTGAGTGCATGATGTTATCATGAAGATACATGTTCATGTCATACAATACATATGTATGTGTTCAGTCGTGCTGAACTGCAGAAAAGACAAAGTATAGAATACAGATTTCAATGTGGAGGCTTTGACACATTTAGCAATAGGCCTACATAGGTCCTTGGAAGAGAGCATGTGAAGAAATCCTATTTATGAGGATGGCTAGAGGTAGTTGACTGAAGGGTTTCTAGCAGACTGTCAACCAGTTTGCAATTAAGCATGTTACAGAGAATGTTCATTTAATTTATCAGTTTTAAGTATGAATGAATCTGATTATTGATTTTTAAAAAACATAAAAACATATAGAAAAATCACAAGCAGTAATGAATTATTGAACCTAGTAATTATTCCAGTAGTTTAATGTTACATATATCATGATAATATGTAACACTTTGATTTACTCACCCCTTCTCATTTTGTAGGTGTAACTATAGTGTTTCATATTATGAGGAGTGTATACTATTTAAGTACACATGTAATTGGCTCTTCTGTACTCAGCAAGGTGTGCATTCTCATTAACTGCCTTTTCATGCTTGTACAACTGTATACAGCTGTAGTATGCTTTTATTTTGCACATTTGTCTGTACCATCATTCATTCTATGAACATTTCTTTCAATATGAGAGCAACAAGAAAAGAGGTACAATGTAGGGGTCCTACATATCCGTGAAAGTGCACACTGTCTTGTTCAGAGAGACAGTGTGTCTTGTGTCTCCATCATGTCTTGTCATCAATTGCCCAGCATCATCTGATATGGGGCAAATGGGGGGGGGGGGGGTGGTTGAGGAGCAAGCTTAATTTGTGATACTGTACACGCCATACATTTAGCAAGTATTTATCAAGACTGAGACAATTGTGCTAAGTAGTTAAATTCATGTTTGTGGGGAACAAAGTACTGAATGTAGAAATATATGTTTGCAGATGCACCCTAATGTCATTGTCAGAGTTGATATTTTTGTGCGTCTTCAAATTCATGGATACATGTAGCAGCTGTCTTGGGAAATTCATGAAGATATATACCTTGCAGAATATTGAGCATATATAGTAGGTTAATTTTGGTGTGGTATGGCATTTATCATGTAATTCATCATATTCAAACAAAATATATGATTTTAGTAATACTGTTGACACTTTGAGTACAGCTATAGTAGTGAATGATTTTCATTTAGAACGAGTTTCACATTTTAAATTCCTTGGAAATATGGTTGACGACAAACTTTCCTGGAAGTTACATATTGATTATATATCCAACACAATCTCACGTAATATAGGTGTTATAAATAGAATGAAATTGTTTATCCCACAAAAGTCATTACTTATGTTATATTCGTCATTGATATTGCCTTATCTTAATTATGGTGTTTTAGTTTGGGGCAACACTCACCAGAACCTACTGGATAGAGTGTTCCTTCTACAAAAGAAAGCTCTCCGTGTCATCAGTTATCCTTTCATACCCTCCCACTCAAATATGTTATTTGCCGCTAATAAGCTGCAAAAAAAAATAAAGATTTGTATTTATTCAATTTGGGACAATCTATGTATACGTACAGCAACAACCCACTCCCCTCCATTTTCGATTCTATGTTTCAAAGAAATCAATCATTCCATGACTATCCCACTCGACGTTCCAATGAATTTCATTTACCTCTTTTACGAACAATTCTTGCTAAGAACAGTTATTTATATTGGCCCAACTCATTGGAATTTTCTGAATAATGACATAAAAATGCACCCTCTATATTTTCATTTAAAAGGAGATTAAAGTCTTTTTTTATTGCAATTTTATGTTCCTACAGATTTGATCAGCCTGTTCGCTCATTTTAATTTCTTTTCGAAGAATTTTGATTACCAATGATATACTGTCACATATTTTCTCGTCCCTGTTGTCCTGAGACACTTACTGAGTAGATTCCATTCTACTTGTATCACTTCCGCATCTATTTCTCTCTATTTTTCCATATTTCTGTATCCTTTCCACGCATCCCATTATTCTTTCGATATAGCTCTGTCCAGGATCGCTGGATCTGTTTTGCCTTTCTGTCTGTTGTATTGTCTTCCTATTATGTCAGTCTTGCCTCGTTCTGTCTTGTATTTTAGTCCCCCTTTATAAGTTTTGTCGTCCATGTCTCGTTTAATGTTCATTCGCCTGTGTATGTGTGTCTGTCTGTTACTCTGTCTTCCTATTGGACTTCCAGACTTTTTTATATGACTTTATTCCCAATCTTTTTTCCTCTTTTTGCATCAGTTCATTTTCTATTGACATTCTGTACCTGAGGGGCCCACATTCTACAAGCATTGCCTTTTATGGGTCCCTCCATTTTTCGATATTTTGTGTAATGTTCAGTATCACTTCAGTCAATTTTCTTTGTAACGCATTTGTTACCCCAAGGTTCCACAATTATGTTTTCTCAATTCACTTTGTTTTGATTATATGTAACCTTATTCTTTGTTACCAAAGAAAGTGAAATGTTTATGTTCTTTTCGAAAAATGAAATAAAGTTTGAATTGAATTGAATTCATACTTTACATCATTAGAAAATGTCATTCTAGTGCTTACAGTTGCTGAAATAAATACTTGAAGTGCACCTTTGAAGTACCATCCCGACATGCGTCACAATTTCTTCTGAATTTCCTGAAAACTGCTGGTGAATTTAAATCTGCATTTTTAAACTTGATTTTAGGGTCAAAATGCACTGTTTCCATGACAACAGAATTTCAACTGTACTCGAGTCTATCACAAATTTGCACTGACCTTGCTATGTGTGTTTGTGTGTGTCTGTCTGTGTGTATACATATGTGTAGTACCTCGTGAGTACCTGGTGAATTTGACTGCTTCACAATTGTGGAAGTAGTTTACTCCACAAGAATTGAAGAAAATATGCAGTAACCATGGCAACACGTCACGTACAAACACAAAGAGTGTCTTGCAGAACTACACCTTTGGATCATTACAGGCCCTACATACTGAATTTGAAATAAATAAAGTAAAAGTTCGTTCCACAATGTTTTGGGTAGTTACCATGGCAACGCTTTCCCGGACAGACACACAAAAACATGTCTTGCATTTCTATACCTCAATGTCATTATGTACACCAAATTTGAGTTCATTTGCTTCAAAATAGTGCAAGAAGTTCAAATCTTAAGATTTTAAAGAAAATATGTTGTTACCATGGCAACGCCTTGTCGGATACAAACACAATCAAGTGTGTCTTGCATAATGGCACCTATAGATCATTGTACATACCAAATTTGAAACGAATTGCTTAAATACTATGAAAGTAGTTCACTCCACAAGGTTTTCAGAAAATTTTGGTTACCATAGCAACGCTTTCTCTGACAAACACACACACAAAAAAAAATGTCTTGCACGTCTACACCTCAATGTCATCATGAACACCCGATTTTAGTTCCACTGCCTTAAAACTCAAAATAGTTTCACCCCACATGATTTACAAAGAAAAAATTGCCGTTACCATGGCAACGCCCTGTCAGGTACAAACACAAAGTGTGTCCTGCATAACTACACTTATAGATTATTATTTACATACCAAATTCGAAACAAATCGCTCAAGTACTGTGAAAGTAGTTCACTCCACATAGTTTTTGGAAATTTGTAGTTACCATGGCAACGCTTTCCGCGACAAGCACAAAAAACATGTCTTGCACATCTACACCCCAATGTCATTATGTACATCAAATTTGAGTTCAATTGCCTCAAAATTGTGGAAGAAGTTCACTCCACACGATTTTCAAGAAAATATGCTGTTACCATGGCAACGCCTTGTCGGGTACAAACACAAAATGTTTCTTACATAACTACACCTAAAGATCATTGTACACATGAAATTTGAAATGGATTACTCAAATACTGTGGCAGTAGTCTACTCCACAAGGTTTTTGGAAAATTGTGGTTACCATGGCAACGCTTTGTCCGATAAAGACAAAAAAAAAGTCTTGCACATCTTCACTTCAATGTCATCATGTAACCCAAGTTTCATCAAAATTGCTTCAAAACTGTAGATAGAGTTCGCGACGCAAGATTTGCAACGGACTGCCCGACCGACCACATGCTGATTCATCATACTAGTATACTGAGTAACCCCTTATACATTTTGTGTATGTAAAAAAAAAAGTATCTTACACAATCATACATTACATAAAAATGCCATTTATACGGAATATTTTCTTCTTTTTTCTTACAAGAAATGAACAAATTTGGAGATTTGTCCCCCAGCATCTATAAGCAGCCGCAATTATGACATTTGCAATCGATTGCAAAATTTGCAACTACCCCTGAATCTATTGCAAAGTTGCAATTGATTAGCAATTGATCGCAGAGATGCAATTGATTTGCAATCAATTGCATCTTTCTTGCAACAGAATTGATTGCAACTTGCAATTGATTGCAAATTTGCAATGGATTTCAGGATTTGCAATAGATTTTGGGGATTTGCAATCAATTGCAACTTTCTTGCAACGCCCCCTATGAGTTGCAAAGTGAAATTCCATCCTGATAATATATTGCTTTGTATGAAAATAGAAAAATAAGAAGTAAATCAGTGAAAATTTGGGAAAAAATCAGAGACACAAAAAATATGTTATGATCTGTTGAAGTTTGCAGAGCGAGACAAATTGGCAACTCTGTGCTGTAGATGTTGAGGCAACTCTGTGCTGTAAATGTTGAGAAACTCTCCATTCTGTTTGGTATAATATTTGCTGCTTCCTATAGAATAATGAATAGAGGTTGGCATTGCCAGAAACCTCTCTGTGGTGTAGAGATAATATAGTATGCTGTCAAATCCAATCCCTTCCAGATGTTGATGATCAGGGATTACTGGTTGTGTAACATCCTCAGCATTGGCTTCGAGCTCCTGGAGTACTCGCTGGAACACCAGCTGCCAAACTTCGGGGAGTGTTGGTGGGACCATGTGAGTATTACATGCTTTATTTAAGATTTTGCCTCTGAGAAAATAGACCTTCCTTCCCTTTGCTGTATATGAAAGTTGAACAAGTTATAGACCATTCGTAAGATCAGAGTCAGTAGAATCAAGAAATGAGGAAGCAGAATAGCTGTATGTGATGAGATGGGACACAGCACATATAAAGATATCTTTTGATATGGCTCCACCAAAAAAAAAAAAAAAAGGGTGCCAGAGGCATTATGTTTTCAAGTTGTCTGTCTGTCTGTCAATCCGTCCTTCTTGTTATTGAGAGCTAAAAGCTTCTCGATAGAATTTTAGTCCCTGGTCAGGGGTCGCACTTAACTTTTTTATTTTTAACTAACCAGGCGGACTACTTAGAATCAATTTTGACACTGAAGCAATATTTTGGCTAGCCAGACGGACCAGTTACTTCAGAATTTTATGATTTTTAGCTAGTCCGACATGATTTTGGGTGGCCAATGGCCAGCGGACCATCGCCAATTTCGAACCCTGCTGGTCCAGGCATACCCAGCAGATGCACTGATTAGATTTTGGGCAAAATCCCTAAGGGTCAAGGGTAAATGAACTTTAGTTATAAATTGATGTAACTTTGTCTATGAATGTCCAACAGTAATATAATGTGGTAGGAGGTGTAGAAATAGATGGATGATTATTTCCATGGGATGATAATGGTACAAGTTCAAGGGTTAAAGTCAAGGTCACTGTTCTTTTGCAAAGATATACTAATCCCAATCATTCACTCCAGCAAACTATCATTTGTGTACACAAAAGACAAGAACCTGTGAAATATTTACTGTGCAGATCCATGAACTTTGACACATGACCTTTCCCCTTGACCCCACCCACTTACTTTTCTGTTCTTGTTTTGTTTTCTATTTGTAACACAGTGGGTCATGGATTTCCTGGTGTGTAATGGCCTGGGCATATGGCTAGGGATGAAAACCTTGAACTACCTCAACATCAAGACGTACAGCTGGCGAGGCCTCTACCATATACCCACATACAGGTTGGTTTGATAATAAACATGACTCTTGATGATGACATCTGACCTTACGATTGATAGAATTTCCCTTTGCCGAGCAAAAGTGAAGTTAGGCATTTAATTTGATCCCCCCCCCCCCTCCAAAAAAAAGAGAAGAAAAAATGTACTATTGCCTACAAAGTGAGGTTTTGAAAAATGTCCTGCAGGAAATGAGGCTGCAGGAATTCAAACAACTGCAAAAGAGGGACACTTCCCGTTTGCAAATTACAGAGCTGTTGTGGCTGTGTAGATAAGACCACAGATTAGCATTCATGAGGTCCTTGGTTCAAGCCCCCCTGGCTGCAGCAGTTGTGCCCCATGGCAAGGCACTTATCTGCCTAAAACTGGTTCTACGGAGGCAACTTAAAGCTGCCGGTCCTGCGATTACTTGCTTTTAAACAAGCACTTACATTTTTCATAGCAGCCAAGTGAAGCATCGATTCAGTTCAATTCAAAGCATTTTCCAGTGTAATGTAGTTTTGCTGGTCCAGCTTTGAATACTGTAAAACGAGAAATTTTCGCGTGCATTTTAATTTCGCGAATTTCGCGAGCGCCAAAATTCGCGAAATTAAAATGCACGCGAAAGCTTTTGTCTACACTGCATGCATTGAATGCCAGTAGCAATTCGCGAAAATTTCATGCCACGAAAAAGGCTTTCGGCTCCAATTCGCGAAAATTTCATGCCGCGAATATTTCATGTTTTACAGTACATGTTCATGCCATCTGTTCTCCACAGAGGAAAACTGAAGCGAATGATGCTACAGTTCACACCGTACAGCTGGACCCGCTTTGAGTGGAGGCCCACAGAGAACCTGAAACGATGGATAGCCGTCCTCGTCATCGTTACCATGGTAACAGCCATCTCAAGCCATATTGTTTCTGGAGTGACAAGACCTCCTTAGAAAAAAAAAAAATCTAACTCAATATTGAATATAAAAAATATTGATTTGAGTTTCAAAACAATCACCAATGTAATCCAAACGATTCAAGCGATACATGTTTGATATCAACTATGATGTATTTTGCAAAATATAAAAATGAAAAGTTTTTTCGCCCTCCTGAAAATTCATGATTTTAAGATCTGAGGTTTTCATCACCCCAGTGGCGATATATGCTTTTCCTTTGAATACTGGCAATTGAGGCTACATGTTGAGTATGTTTTGAATGCTGTGTAAGGGAGCAGAAAAGGTGTTTTTCAGAGATAAATCTTTGTGATGGAGTATGTCGCTGACAGTATGTTGGACCTGGAGGTATTACATGGATAGGATATTGCTCAGCAATACAACGGTTGGTATGAAGGTTTTCAGACTATTTTCTCCAATCACAATTTCTCTTTCGTGTTTGTAAACAAAGTTGATAAAAAGAAAAGGTGATCAACTTTAGAATATATGATCTGAATGTAATAAGGAATATTCCATGTCAACATATCTCAGCACTGAATGCAGAAAAGGAAAATGTGTCTTTCAATGAAACAGATAATTTGATAATAGATTTATATATCTTCATTGTGTGAAACTTTACATTAAAACTGGGATATTGAAAAATAAGGAAATGTAATGTAGATTTGAATGAATGGAAGATAAGTAATGAAATGACATCATAACTGCAAGTGATATTAAATTATGCAACAGGTACTAATTAAAATGTTTCTGCAAAAAAAGTGAAATGAAACTTTGTTGTTCTTGTTTGACATAGCGAAGTCTATTGAATTGTTGATTTTCCCTTTAATCCATTTGCAGCGAGAATAATTTTTCAACAAAGAATGCAGAAATGAAAGGGTACTTTTAAGTTCTCACAGTTTTTTGATAAGTGTGAGATTTTGTTTTTCATTTTCTAAGATTAGACATTCTTGCAATATACCAAGTCCTGTCCACACTATCGAGTACCAAAGTGATGATGTCACAGTCTTTTGTTATAGCTTGGGTTTGAACCAGGTGCAAGTGAGGTGTGGTAATAGTAACAATAGTGTTGACAGATACATGTATTTGGGCCAGGTGATGTTGCTTGGAACCAGTTTCCATGGCGATGGATGTCTATGACATCACACTTTGGTACTGTATAGATAAATCCGACTGCAGAGCACTGTAACTTATGGCAGCCATAACTGGGGGGCTTTCAAAAAAGAACAAACGCACTTTCAATGGGTTATGCAATGAGTCCGGTGCATTGCTATGTCAGTGCATAAATTATCTTTTGTTAGGCATACTTGAAGCCCTCCCCAATTGGAATTTACCGTAAAAAACGGTACCCAAACCGAATTGGTCCGTAGCAGTAACAACTTTGGATCTGATGGCACATGTGTTGTCTGTTGTATATTGCGCTAGTGGCTGGTGAGTGAGCTGAACACCTTTTACCTCAAAACTTGTCTCTGGATCCCACCCCCTCACTTCATCGTCTGGAGTCGTCTGATTCTCCTCATCCCCGTGGGCTCGGTGGCTGTGAGGGAGGTCTACCAGTATATCGAGGACCCGTAAGTCAGAGCTCTCGCCATTTCTGTTCCTAGCTTGCTTCCTCTTCTTCCTCCTCATCCTTTTTTCGTACTTCTCAGCCATTTTCCCCTTTTTTTAACCCTCATCTGAAGTTTATTTCTGAACAGTTTACATTTCATTTACAGTTTGTTACAGTCTTGAAGAAGATATTGCCTCCCCCCCCCCCCCCCCCCCCCTTGATGAAGTGATGATATCTTCATGTTTGGAAGAAGTTTTGTGCTGATATCTAAATATTCTCTTTGTGTTTTTTACTCTATGAAAACCATCTCTTTCCTTATCCCTCTTGTTTTTGTTTGCTTTGAATCAAATGTTTGCCATGTAGGAAAGAAAAACTCCATCTTTAAAATGATAGCCCATTTTTGGTAAGTCATTGTTGCCAGTAGAAAGAGCCAAGTAAATGTTGTATACTGAACTAGAGCAATCAGAGAGTGCAAACCCTCTGCCATGGCCATAGAGTCACTGACGCCTCAGAGCTGTTCACAAATTCTTTGGGGGAAACAAAAACAAACAAACCTAAATCTGGATCATATAATGAACACCCCCCCCCCCAAAAAAAAAAGGTACTTGTTCTGTCGGATACCTCAACAGACCTACCCTGAAAATGTCATCAGGATCTGTTCATAGCTTCGAGTAATATGAATATCGACAGAAATGCAACTAGCTATCCTCCGTGAAATGTAACCTCGTAGCAGAGGTGAGTATCAAAAAGACTCTCTTTGATTTATGAATAAAATGTCGGACACCAATGTTGTTCATTATCCCTCAATGAATCCCAGACATTGCCAGAAGTTTGGCCAGCAGTCGTGGGTGTTGGTGGCCATCGTTGTCTCCGAGGTGCTCATCTCCGTCAAGTTCCAGTACGATCTCATCACCATGCCTTTCCCCCGCCACATCGCCATCCTGTGGATCGTGGGCCTCGTCAGCCTCGTCCTCTGGACCATCTGGCGGTTCTGCATCTGGTCGCCGTCGACGACATCGCGCTGGCGGCGCACCAACAGCCAGTCCAGCAACAGCTCCACGGAGGAGAGGCTGGAGGGAGAGAACGTTCGGCGCACCGTCAAGAGCACGCAGATCATCAGCTCCGTCACGCAGCGCAAGAGCGCGTCGTCCCGCATGGTCGGGGTAAGGATGTCGACCCTGCCCCAGCGAACGATGTTGGTAAGCAGGGGAGCCCATATCCGACACGCTCCAGGAGACGGCAGATGAACGGAAAGTGAAATCAAAATGAAATCATCTGAAGCACGAAGGATGAGTTACTTTTAAAGCCCATTTTGTCACTTAACGAGTTCTCTGTCTTCAGTACCACACCTAAGATAACGTGAATAGCCGCGGTCACACTGACAAAAGATCACGAAGTTTAAGCTTGCGAAGTCTTCGTGATCTTTTGTCATTTGGTCACACTGGCAGCTAAACTTCTCGATCTTTGGATCGAGAAGTTAGGGTCACTAGTATGCGTGCGCGAGAAAGGAGAAGAGTATGCCATCTGACAGGTGGTAATTGTGATGTAACAATACACTCCTGTTCATCACAATGACAGCGCGCTTTGGAGGAACAGCCAGCAAACAGGTGGTGGACTGGTCACGTGACAAACTTTGCAAAGTTTCAGTTTCTGTCGTTCACACTGGTAAAAATTCACAAGAAGTCTTGCGGGAAGTTTTAGGTCACACTGGCAAAAGATGACGATCTTAAACTTCTCAAACTATTTGCCAGTGTGCCTGCGGCTAATGTGTCACCTGTCACATTTTTTTCTAAAGCAGAATGTTTTGTAGAATGATTTTGTGTTTCAAGTTCGTGACATGGATGGCCTAATTTATTACTCACTTTGCAATTATTGTAAGTTCCAATGTTTGCAGTTTCCAATGCTCACAGATGCTTGGTTGTTGTTTAGCTGTTGCCATGGTTGCAATTGTTGCAAAGTGCTTTGTAAACAAGGGCCACGGTGTGAGAGTGCGTCTTCAGTGACGATAAATTCACAATACCACGAAATATGTGTGTACTCTATGCCAGACATCTGATATACACATGGTGCACTTATGATGTGTTTGTATGACGCAAAACAAACCTGTGGCATGTTTGACAGAGTTGAAGTTTTTGCTGAGGCAGATGAAGAAACAGACATGGGATGGAGCAAAAGTTGCCACTTTGTGTGTGACCAGACATGCAGCAGTATTAATTTAAGTGACTTTTAAGTTTGTTTGTTTTTTATGTCCTAGTTGTCATGCCACTGTGGCAGGTTTTGAAGTGTGTTTATACGATGAAAGAAAAGCGGTTTAGTCTTCATTTGTGGTTACAAAAAATAGTCTTTGGAATTATGGATGATTAATGCTGCCTTTGAATTATGTGTTTCAACTGGAATTTGCAGATTCATGCAACGAATCGGGTGATAAATTTCCACCTGGCATTCCAAAGCATTTATTGTGCTCTGAAATACACTTTAAGGAGGAATTTCATTTTGTTCCAACCCTGAAAGTATCTTGGACCTGGCCCCCTTTGTAAAGTGCTTGACACAATATTGTCTTGACACAATATGACAACTCTTTTTAAGTGCCACAGATGAATGAATTGCTATTTGTTGTTCGGGTTATTTTGGTGCAAGCAGATTAATTAATTCACGCATCTAGTGTCTATGCTGAATCATGTCTGTCTCTAATATAGGGATAAATGCCATTGTGCTGGGAACATTTAATCCTTATTTATGTTGAGTTTTCTTGTATATTTTGATTGATGCCGAAGGAGATAATGGAAATTGTTAAGAGTTGGTATCGTATTGATTTCTCTGGACAATACTCTGGTTGTTAGTAATGTCACTCGGAAAGTAAGATTTAGAAATAATCATTGACTTTTTAAGATTTGCAATATTTTGAATGGTTGGGTGGGTTACTAACTAAATGCCATGTTTAATGCTGCTGAATTGGTTGTGTTCTCTCGCTCAAAAAAAAAAAAAAGAGCAAATCTTTTTTATACAGTGCCTGATATGGTGTGTGTATCTCATAGAAAGTTGAGTTTCATTCAAATCAGCATTGCTTTAATTTGCATTGTACAGTCATCTGTAGTTTGATCACAAAATGTGCTGTTAGTGTGTGTTCCATGTATGCCTTCTCATTACATTTCGCACACATGGAGGATAGTCAGATAACATTTTAAGTCAAAATGTAAATTTCACCCTTTGCTGTAGAAAGTGGCATTTAATATCAGGGTGTCTGCACAGCACTGATACCTCCTGATAAAAATTGCAAAGCCCCTTTGCGGAGACTTAAGGTGCATAATGTCTTACACCTGTTACTCCAAACATAGGATATAATCTAGATAGTGATAGTGCTGCAGCATCCTCAAACCAGGTTTCATTCAGTAGTAAGACTATTTAAGTAAAGCCTGAAGCAGATATCTCAACACGTATATCTAGTGATATTTCCACAGTTTCACATAGGCATGCAAACCATGTACATACACAAAATGAATGCCCAAGAAAGCTAAGCGATTCTATGACAACTGTTTTTAAACCAGTATTTATCAAATGACGAATATGTTAAGAGGGTTGTGTAATAGTTGTGAACTTTTTTTTTCTAGTTATTGTCTTTATTCTCAAATCAGGCCAAAGATATCTATGAAAGCATTTGTCGATATCACTAAATAGTGGTTGTCCCCACCAAACTAAGACACTTGCCAGTATACACCTACACCTGTGAAGAGTTTAGAAAAGTTGATTACTTCTCTATGTAATGTAATGGTACATGTGTATTGTAATATGAAAATATTTGCCAGAATTATGGCTGGGATGTGTCATATTTGTTCTTTTGTTTGTTTTGTTTTCACTCTTCATAAAGGTTTTAAATCTCTTGGGCAGTTGCTTTATTGATGACGATACAGACACAGTATAAGTTACATTCTGGCGGGTGGTCTATGAGGGGTGTTACGAGTGTCGCAGCAAAAATGCCAAAATTTTTATGTCACATCCTAAAGAGCATGCCACATTTTAGACCCTATGCCAAAAATTGATGCTGTGCTGATTAAAAAAACAACCAAAAAAAAAAAAACAGAAAGAAAGAAACTCACAAATGACCCAGATGTATAACTGCAAGTGTTAGAAGAATAATACTGAACCAGAACCACAGATCTTTAAGAACCCTAGAGCTTCCCAGGACCATTCAGCAGGTCCTGAACACCTGCCAAAAAGGAACTTCATGCTTTCAGCATGTGATGTAGGCTTTGTACACTACCAGAGACTCCAACTTGTCCATTTTTGGTGGGAGATTTCCCACCTTGAGACCATTTGTATGTATGTGTGTGTGTGTGTGTGTGTGTATGTGTGTGTGTGTGTGTGTGTGTGTGTGTGTGTGTGTCTGTAAAATCTCCCACCCTAGCTTATGTCTCCACTTCAGATGTATTTTTCGTCTGTTTGGAATTTAGCTTTTTCCCGCTTCTAAAATATAAAACTAAATTCAAACAAAAGCTAAATCCTTGCTAGCCACTAATATGGCAAGTCCGTGGAAGTTTTGTGTTATAAATAAATAAATAAATAAATAAATGAAAATAAATAAATGAATGAAAATAAGGCAAAGAGAGCATCTATGACCCTAGAGCTTCCAAGGCCCTTGACCCATTAAGTCCCAAGTATACTCGGGCAAGTGCCTACATATGGGAAATGTGTGTTGTAGCAAGATCAGCCGGTCCTCAATGGGTTAAGCAGGCCCTGCACCCTGACCACAAGAGATGTCATCCTGCACGCTCATGATGTGTGCTACATACACATAACATTGAGTGCATGTTTGAGTGATCAGAGTTTCCAGTTTACTTGAAGGTCCAGGCAGGTGAATTTCCCATGTAATACTGTACATGTATATGCCAAATATTTCGTGAGGTTTTTATTTTTCGCAAATTTCATTCATTTGGTGCTATTCACGATCAATTTAGAAGCATGCAAAAACTGCAAATATTAACTCTGATCCAGACATGAATGTGATATGCATGCATACATTTCTTTGTTCAATGCTTTACTTCACAATCGCGAATTTAACCACTTTTGAAATTGTCAGGAAGTCCCAATTCGTGAAAAATTAGACTCACTAAATATATATACCATATACGGTAGATACTTAGGGTTGGTGTCATTGCACATACCATGTACATTCACACAAAATATCACGATTTCCCCCTCCCCCATGCAACTTACTATAAAGAGTCACATTGGACCATCCTGTAGAGGGATACATTGAAATGATGCATGTGCAGTGGCACATGTTATGTACATGATCGTGTTAGTATATGCTCAACTGTGTCTTGTGTGCATCCTGTACACACATAAGTGTAAGTAGGTTTGCATATTGTCGAAAACATAGTGTCATCCCAGCATTTGCAGACTAAATACCTTGCTTCTACAAACTCGAAACGTGAGAATGTGTGGTGACGTGATTGCACGAGTGATCATTATACAAGCCGTGCCAAATATGCAGGCCTGTATGGCAGATACGTTACTAGCTTTTGCCAAGTTTTCAGTTGCCTTTCTGTACTTTGCATAACTGAAGTTACCAGATCAATGAAATGTGTGTGCAACAGATAATGACAATGGTAGCTATTATTTTAAGGAGTGAATAAGAGTCAAATTAACAGCAGCTGACTTTGTGAAGTGATAATGTCAAAAAAAGTAAATATTATCTCTACTTTTGTTCCCCCTTTGCACCATTCCATTTCCTACATCTCTCCAGTGTACACGGCACATTAGGGAGCTTTAGATATGCGTTGGACGAGTGCGTTGGATGTTTCTCCTCTTTCCCCGCATCGTGCTGAAAAGTAGCTTTAGATTACGCGGAGACGCAACCTGTAAAAAATAGAATGCCCCCCCCCCCCCCATAATGATCGGTGCATCGAGTAGTTCTCTGCGTCGTTAATTGAGCAGATGTAAAAATGGGCCAGAATGTGTAGTGAAAACTCAGATGAAGCAAGCTATAAATAAAATAGATCAGTTTGATAAGCGATTTTGTGCATGCTGAGAACAGGTTTTTTTCCTCCTCTGAACGTCCCTGTCACGAAAATCTAAAGCTACCTATTGTGTGTCTGAGGCAACCTCCCCCACCCCCCCCCCCCCCCAAAAAAAAGAAGTAAATATTCCTATCTGTTTCCAGGGAACCTTCCATTTCCGAGGGTGACATCCTAGAATATTATGTAATTTGTAATCATTTCTCATTATTTCAGCAACCATTTTCATCCATGTATGATTACATATTCACTTTCTCTTCAAGATTTGTTTTCTAGTCATTCACTGTCATTACCCACCGACCTTGTAAAATACTTTTTAATGTTTAATTCATATATATTAAGTGGGTTAGTCAAATACTGGTTAGTGATTGGCTAAATACAGTCACGTGATATTGGCACATTGGTTATGTTCGCCCATGGGCATAACATTTTTGTAATGTTCTCCCATGGGAAAACATTTTCACGTAACAAATGACAAACGATACCAAACGATTGAACGATCATATTTTTCACGCAATCGATAGGATGAATTTGCCTATTCCATACAATGTGAACAAGCAGATTTGACTAACCCATATGATATAACAGATGATGACTTTTGTTGTCGGGAACATGTACCAAATGTTCCACCCGAAGGGTTTGAAATGCTATTTCGGGAGGCTATAAGTCCCTCGACTTTGTCTCGGGACTTATAGCCTCCCTCAATAACATTTCAAACCCTTCGGGTAAGACATTCGGCATGTTCCCTCCCCCGCCAGTCATCATCTATATAATGTGTAACGAGTGTGTGATATTTTTTATTGGGGGGGGGGGGGGGGAGGGGTGGGTGGTGGGGGAGGGGGGAGTTGATAGATGCAATATTATGTTTGATTATACCCAAAGTGGCCTCTTCAGTGTAAGCTTTGCTTGTTCAGAGTGACCTAGACAGCATGGATGATACATCTGTTCCATGGGGGTGTAAGTACTGGTTAAGACTCAAACGCAAAACCTACTAGTCGAAAGCTGAAGACCATATCCCTCGAACCACATAGCCACACATCTATATCCTTTTTTTATTATTATTTTGATTATTGAAGCATTTCAAGAACATTGAGATGAGCAGATGTTAGCATCTTGGCATTATTTGTGCAGTTACGTTCTACTTTCTCTGCCCTGTAGCTGTCCATTCTGTACTTGATTCCATTGTAACCCATCACCATGAAAGCCCAATAAAGGTGACACACATTTTAGTACATGTTATAGAATGTCTGTTATTTATCAGGTATTGTGCAATCCTCTCGCTTTTAGGGCTAGGCACAAGTATGCATGATTGATTGCATAGTCACTTTCTCTCCTTTCACAAGAAGGAGGTAGAAATAAATCACAGCTGGGTGCAAAAAATTGAAGTTTCCCGTCAGACACCACAGACGGCTTCTTTGAGTGGTTAAGAATGGTGCAGCCATTGATGTACATGGCTGTAATTAGATGAAAATGACTTTAAGAAGATGACTGGTTTACAACCCTGACAAGGACTACAAATTAAAGTGAAAGTATCGTCAAAATTTTTTTATCAAGAAGGCTGGTTTGGCTTAAAATGAAACAGAAGAAGGAACTATATTGTAGGTTTTGTACTTTTCAAACTGCAAAGGTTCATTGATTGTTTGTATTTATGCACTCTTTGTAAGTTCTTTGTGTTCTGTGTCATACTTATGCTGTAAAGTTTCATATGGTTTGTCTCAATGCTGTATCGCTTTTATTTTCGATGCAATAGGAGCTTGCTGTTTGTATGTGTGCTGTCTCTTGTTCTAACCTAGTGCAGTTTTTGTAAGTGTGTGCCTCAGCCAAATGTGGAGTTCTCTGGTCTTGGAACAAAACCACAATAAATGCTCTGTATTTTGTTGGAAATATACCAAGTCATGTAGTTACACAGATTGGACATTATTGTATAGATGGAATTTGTTCACTTCTCTAAGTGCAATGTGTATTGCAATGTCATGAGATATGCAAATGAGAACTGATAACATCATGACCATTATCATGGGTCTTGTGAAATACCACCCTCCAAAATTTTACCTATCAATGTCCAGTGCCTTGCTAGCTGATGTAGAGTACCAGTTCCTACAGGTACAACTGTACCTGGCTATACATCCGTAATTTTGAAAATAAAATGTATGCAAGTTTGAAAAACCAGAAAGAAAGGAAAGAAAGAAAGGGTTGGTTATTATTTGGCCAGCAAAATCAGTGCATTTGATTGTGAATTGGATTTACAATTTTATTTGTGCAAGAGCAGAGCTTGACTTCAGTATTTGCTGTCAAACATAGCTGGTGCACGCAGTGTAGTGTATAATATTGGGTGTGTACTGTTAGATGATATGATCAGTACTCATTACAAATTGATGTATACATATTAATGTTTAAAAGCATATGTATACAATTCACTTCACCTAAGTTTAATCCAAAGATAACTGGGGATATCCTTTGACTTCAGTGACTTTCTGTTAGGCAATAGAATTAACACATGTTTATGTCCATCCCGGGTGAAATTTCACTTCCACATAGCCAGTTTTTCGACCTTTGTGAAGTTGGCTAATAGGCAGTGTTGACTGTACTTTGTCTGCATGGTGTTTTGCAGGCTATGCAAAGAGAGCAGTTTGTAGACTTCTTGGGGCAAAATTTCAGAATCAAAGATGAAAGAAAATGTAAGTCTCTGTCGATCTATTACTTGACATGACTGATAAATGCTAACCAAAAAATGAAAACGACACACCTGTTGATACTGGTGCTTGAGTTTGTTTCCTTTGGTGCTGGTTATGTATTTGGTTTGGTTTTTATATCATTTGGGTGATTGTTTGTCCATAATTTGTGTTCATATGTCTCTATATGCTCACCTTGGATATCATTTGCTGCAATTGTTGTCATCGATTCAATTATTAACTAGCAAGTGAATGCATCGTCTCTTTTCTCTGAATTTCTATTTTCTTGTTTATAGGTGTAAACAGATCATTGCACTGTGTTAAAACACTGGCATTTTATCTGTCACTGTTGAACATAAAAATGAAGGCTTCTTACAGATTTCTAGTGATTTTAGAAGTTCAGACCAGGTGATTAAAGGTACCAAATAAGAGAATCGGGCTATGTCTATATGATTAAGAAATAAAGGAAAAAGAAAACTATACTAAAATGCAAACCCGAATTGTGACCAAGCTATCATTTCTTTCCAAAATAGGACATGATTTACATATAGGGCCTACTTAAATATACACCTAACTCAGGGCTCACACTAACGGTGGCCCGGTGGCCCGGGGCCACCAAAAATGCACGTCGGGCCACCAAAATTTCAGAAATGAAGACTTTGGTGGCCTGATCGGGCCACCAAAAAAGGTTGGATGTTTGCCTTTGGGCCACCAAAAATAAAAGTTAGTGTGGAGCCCTGCCTAACTGTTATAGCATTAAAACTATCACAAGGTTACTGTAAAACATGATATATTCGTGGCACGAAATTTTCACGAATTGGAGCCGACGGCCTTTTTCGTGGCATGAAATTTTCGTGATTTGCCACTGGCATTTAATGCATATAGTGTAGACAAGAAATTTCGCGTGCATTTTAATTTCGCGAATCTTGGC
>NW_027272982.1:0-14824 GCF_040938485.1 Diadema antillarum
ACTGGTAATTGCAGTCCCAGCAACATGCCTCTTGCACTAGAATTAAAATGTGCATTTATAATGATTAAGCGGATGTTATGTGGAATTCGGGAAGTATTTCATGAAATTCATAACACTAATGAAAACATCCGTACTTCTTTGTTGAGTGAGGGGGTGTTAGAAAAGGAGAGACAACTCTTCGTAATTCATGCAAACACGTGTTTTGGTTCAAAGCGTTACAATGGGATGTCTAGCATTCCAATATACGCTTTCAAGTCATGCTGTGGACCGCTCTTGTTGCAAGGCGAAATTACGAGACGAAGAACGCATTTCACCTTTCGTTGAATTGCAAGCTTTATTCCTCTGTAGAATTTGAAATGAAATACTCGAATTGATTAAGAGTAGTTTAGGAAAGAATGCAAGTGCTGTCTAATGAGAGAGATTACTCTTGAGATTGCATGGTTTCAAGCTGATCAGCACCGAGATTGATATATATTTTACTGGTTCCTGACCGGTTTAAGCACCAAATTATCAAGATATTTACATGGATTGAAAGATTAAGAGATAGACTACCAAATAATGGTATTCTTTTGACGTCTTGAACGTGTACTGCACGAATTACTTTTTTCATCATTTTTCAAGCTCAAATGTCCACAGGTGTTGTGTTTTAAACGCGGTGCGCTTAGTCTTTATTCAAGGCAGCGAAGGGAATATCCAAGGGTTATGATGTCCACAGCGCTTAGTCTGATATTCAAGACGGCGAAGGGAATATCCAAAGCTTATAATACAGTGTATATCCCTTTATCTAAAAACAACAACAACAACAAAAAAAGCAATTCCTCATGAATTTTACCGTATTTTTCAATTAGTTATCATTTTCCGGCGAAAACGGTACGGTGAAAACGCTAACACCACGCCAATGTCGCTTTATTTCCATCGAACAATAAAAGATAATGGAAAAACAATGTACCGGTACACTACGATACATTATGAATGATATTGTAAATGAACAGAGTGATTTTTGTTTAAAACTGATGTGTTTGTTGAGAGGGTAGTATAAAAACAGTGTAGATAATCCCTTTTATGAGGAACTGTAGATATGATAACGGTGCACTGGTCTAGATAAACACTAAGCGCACCGCGTGACAGCTGTTGACATCATAACCCTTTGGATATTCCCTTCGCTGCCTTGAATGAAGACTAAGCGCACCGCGTTTAAAACACAACACCTGTGGACATACGGAAGACATTGCTCTTCTTTGTAGAGCTGTTAGTTTCGATTCAGAAGTATAGGGATATAAAAACGAGACCAAATTGGTTAAAAAATCATTTATTATGACTAAGCTACTCATTTGGAAATGTACCATTCTACGCTGCGGGTAGAATGGTACATTTAACGAATATAATTATAATGTCTCGTTTGGTTACAGAAAAAAAAAAAGAAACAGCCGCCTCGCCTTGAGCGTTTCTATACTCTACGTCTACTTGGTATGCAAATTACCTGAATATAATAATGATAGCGCTTTTGTACTACATTCTGCTTACAACCTTGCATGTCCGTGTTGATTTCGCTTGGAAGTAGTCTCTATCGTGCACGTGTATAATCAATAGCAATTACGACAACGTGAACGACATTTGTAATTTGTGACGATATTGATTTGGTAAGTAGAAGTAAGTAAATGATATGAAGACTTGGTATTCCTTAGAGGAAACAAATACTAATCTGTGTAAGGAATCAACTGTAGTACTAGTAGACATCTTTGAGTTCAATATCAATGTCATATATAGCATTAGGAAAACGATCCGAGCAAACTATTCCCGCTCAACGCTAGGTGGCGCACTCCTTTAAAATTGACAATTCTATTCAATTGAATTCAATCATATTTTATTTCCAGTCAACGAAAATCAAAAACATAGTACAAAGTATACATGTCATGAAATAATATTGTTCAAACGTTTGCAAAAGTTTCATGTAGTATACGAGATAAAATAGAACATCATATATGTACAATAATTAGGAGGAACAATGTATAGATACTTCGTGAGCGAGCGGAAAATAAATTTGATTATTGAAAATAGTGATCCACTAAAAAACAAAGCTTGTCGGACGTGGATCGCTAGATAAATAATGAGTAAATGATATACCATTCTAAATGATATACTATTCTAAGCGGGAGCGTTACATGATTTACTTTTCGATTTTAGATCTATAGAGTGCAATGGATGTGTAGAATATATAAAATGTTTCGCGTTAGGTGAAGTGCATATCGCGTGTAGCATGTATTGCAACTTGCAAAAAATTGCACCTTTTTTCCTTCACTGCATGTCGCCGGCATCGCTGTATTTTCAAGCTGAATATAGGTTTCGTATGATAGACATGAATTTAATCAACGCAGAAAACGATGTATGTCTAATCACTTCAATGTTTGTTGTGGAATCATTGCTCAAACAATTTGGACTAGTACGTTCAATACCTTCTCTGCGCGTCGTCGGCGTAGCTCTGACATTTAGGCTTCCTATAACGTGATGAACCAACGAAGAAAAGTATGTACAGTCACTTCTGAGTGTATGTTGAGCAATCGTTGCTCAAGCAATTTCATTTGCGAATTGCAAATACTTATCAAGAGAAAGTAAAATATTTTGACAGATTGATTTTGATTTGAAACTGATTTTGCATATTGCTGTGTAAACAGAAATTGGTGTTTGACAGTAGACCTAGTCAAAGTAGATATTACAGATGATATCATGTTGACCCCAGGACTATTCATGCTGTCGTAAACTTTACGTTGTGATGTACTGTAATACTGTTTAAATGTATGTGTGCATTACAGACAAGTGTCTAAAGTGAGTCTCAAGTGAAGGAAATATTTTCCTTATTTTCTTTTGTCAGCTCAGTGATGCACGATTTCACAATGACCGTTTAAACTGCTGAATGTAACATTACTCATTTTGATGGATGCCATGCACATAATGATGTCGTAGTTGTGATCGCAAGATGAAAGAAAGAATTCCACTCGTCGTACATTAAAGTGCAGCAGGTTCATAATCTATGCTATGCTATGCCTGCAATGATAAATGCCTGTGAATTCTTTCTGAAATAGTGGCTAAAAATCAGTGTGTACGAGAATTTTAGTATAAAGCACGACATATTTTTTTTTCACAAAATGATCATTCAATCACACTTGAAATTTATGTTGTATAATATGCACAAAATGTATCATTTTGATTGAAAATCAGGATTATGAATTATTACTCTTTTTGCTTTTCTGAGTATTACAATTAAGCTATTGTTAGAACACAAACACATACAATAATGACTATGTACAAGTACAATTGTTCATTTTTCATTATAGTTCGCCTGCCACAAAATTTCAAACAGCTTGACAATTTCTACACATTTGAATATCTGATCACTTTCATTTTAACAAAGTAATTACAAGATGAGTTGGGTTTAAGAAAAGTGACATCATTATCTGATTTTATCTCCAATGCAGGTGTCTGGATCTGGTGCTTCATCACCCAGAAGGGTGTGTTGATATCATCATTCCATATACTTACCCAAAGTAAAACTCCTCATTCATCCCTTTTCCTGATCTGATGAAGAGATCCTGCTCTCAGAGGGAGTGAACTGTCATCCTAACAAACTCAATTGAAAGACAAACCGTCTTTGAACAAATCTACACAAACCAAAGACAAACCGTCTTTTTAACAAATCTGTGTAAACCAAAGACAAACCGTCTTTTAACAAATCTGCATAAACCAAAGACAAACCGTCTTTTAACAAATCTGTATAAACCAAAGACAAACCGTCTTTTAACAAATCTGCATAAACCAAAGACAAACCGTCTTTTAACAAATCTGTATAAACCAAAGACAAACCGTCTTTTAACAGATCTACGTAATAAAGCAAAGACAAACCGTCTTGATAATCTCAGCAAAGACAGACTGTCTTTTGACAATTCTACGTGAAAGCAGAGAAACAGAAACGAACCCTAAAGCAAACCATTACTCTTGCAAGCCTTCTATCTCTTCTTATTCTGAAAGTAATTTCGTAATATTGCTCTGTTATTTTGAAACTAAATCTTTGAATTAATTTCTTCTTGTTTATAAGTTACCATTACATCTTTCAGTTTTGCTTCCTATTACAGAAACTAAATGTTATAACTTGATTTCTTTTTCTCAATCTCAATGCTCTTATCTTGTCTTTGATACTTTAATTGAATCTTCATGGATCCTGTTCTTTCTCAGTAAAATTAATTTTGTGATATTTCTCTATCTTTCTCAAACTGAATTTGACATCTTACTCAGTGTTATTCGAAGTATTGTGATCCTCTTCTGTCTTATTGAAACTGAGATTCTTATTTCTCTCTGTGCTGCTGAAACTGCATCTGGTGATCTTGTGTCTTTGAATGTGTTGGACATATTCTTGAGAAGAGATAAGTGATTTTAGAATGGACATGTGATTGAATGTGTTTGTGTATACTAAAATACCACGTGAAAACCACTAAGCTAGGATTTGAATGTAGCTTTTGAATATTGAATTATTTCGTTTTCTCTACATTTGATAACTCATGAATTTCATCTGAATCTAACAGTAACCAATTCCTGTGCTATCAGGGGAATTACTTTACATTGACACTATTATTTGCGTTATACCCGAAGATAAATCTGTCTGGAAGAGAAATACACTCTGCAGCAAAAAAAAAAACAACAACACACAAACAAACAAACAACAACAACTACAACAACAAAAAGCAAACAAACAAACAACAAAACAAAAGAAAACAACAAAAACAACAATAACGAAAAATAAAAAAAATAAAAAACACAAAACAAAATACCAACAAAGAGACAGAATACTCAACTTCTATTTCTTGATTGTTTTATTTTGAGCTTGATTATCTATACAGGTTTGATGTTTTGTTTTGTTTTTTACTTTTTACATCAATTAGGTTGAATTAGCCAGGAGAGAATAAAATAAGTATTCTGAAGTCGTAGAATTATTAAAGGTCAATTCACTACAGTGGAAAATACAGAAGCAGAAATTAAGTTGTGTTTTAGAGGCGGTTTTTTGTGTTAAGAGGCGGTTTTGGTTGTAATATTAAGACAATTAGAATCACCTGACTTCGAGAGCGCCAACTTGAGGTAAATAACATATTACTATTTTTTGACAACTGACGTGCGAAGTATAATACAGCCATATACACGTAAGCCAACTATCACGTCAGCCTTAGTTATAGAAGTGTGACAGGTGGTAGACAGGAAGCTGCTGATTTGAAGAACGCCAAGTAAAGGTGCGAGCAAATATAGAAATATCTAGTACTTTGTGAAAATTTAATTGTGGAAGTGGAATACAATTTGAAACTGAAAACTGTCTGGTATCATTAAAGCAGGAAAAAAAAAACTGTCTTGAGTCTGTAAAAGAAGAGATTGAATACTGAACTTGCATTTCTTTATTATTCTAGTTTTTAGCTTAATTATCGATAAAGTTTTGACAGACATTTTGTTCACTCAATTAGGTTAAATTAGCCGAAAGAATAAAAGAAGTATTCTCAGGTCGTGGAAGTGTTGTAAATGAATTCGCATTAAAAGGTCAATTTAGAAAAGTTGAGAAAACAAAAGTAGAAAAGTTGAGAAAACAAAAGTAGAAATTTCATTTTGTTCCTAAGATACAAGGCAGTTTGAATTGCAAGAGCGCAATCTTCACAGTTGTCGAGAGAATTGTAATCGGCTGACCTGTTGACCGACAGCTAGCTAGCGTGAGGTAAATAAGATATTTTATTGTTTGACAAGTGACGCACAGAGCAACGTGATCTATCGTGACACAGAAGTATACCTCACACTCAAGTACCGTACCATTGAGAGTCAATGGTAACTTCAGCCTCGATTATAGGAGTGTGACAGGTGTACATGGTAGAATCTATTGATGTGAAGGGTGCGAATTGAAGGTGCGATTGTGAAAACTTTAGTGCAGAAGATTATTTAAGTCGAGTGGAAACTACCAAATATTGTACGCTGTAAACAGGGGTCGCACACGTACATGTACTTGCACTAAAACTGATGACGGACTGGTGATGAGTGTACGTCCATAGCTGTATAATCAGTATATAGCGCGAGCGCCATCTAGAGACGTTGACGAGATATTGAATTTAAGGCGATCAATAAAGTGGTCGTGACAGTACTCGCCTCTTAAGTGTGCTGAAGATGGACTGCATGAATGAGTTTCAAAGTGTTTTGAGTGAAATTCACAACATATTGGCAAGTTGTACAGTGACTGATGGTAATGATGGATGTTTATCATGTGGGAATGACATCAAAGAAAATGAAAATAAACTTACTTGTGAATCGTGTCATAGTCACTATCATGTGACCTGTATGGTACTGCAATGTTCACAGGGAATCCCCAATGTCAGATTGATTTGGATTTGCGCTAAATGTGGCCAAAACAATATTGCACACAGTATTTTTGATGCAATAGGTATCCCTTCTCATCCCAATAGATATGAGCCTCTTCAGTGTGATATTGATGGAGAAGAAGCTGAGATTGATGGCCAGGAGTGTTACACATCAACAAAGAATAACTGGAAACCAAGGTTTACCAGAAAGAACAAGAGGTATGTGAAAGAAAAGAGAAGAAAAGTTCTCTCACTGAATGAATGCAGAAATGAAATTGAGAGAAACAGATATCATGAAGTTGAGGCAGAAAGTAAAAACTTGAATGATAATGAGTGGGTCACTGTCAAATCAAGGAGAGCAAGAATGCAAAGAAAAAAAAAACAACTGGAGGAGGTCAGTGTGACGAAAAATGAAGAGGTAGATCATGGACGCTTCAAAAGATCTGTGAATGGTGTAATCCTTGAACCTGGTGTCACATACATTGGCAAGGCAATGAAAGAATACTATGAAAGACGTAGACGTAAAAATGGCAAAAAACAAAAATCAGGTGACAAAGGTACAAAGAAAAATAGACTTGAGAATGATGAACACAAGCAGAATGGGAATATGACATGTAGACAGTCAAAGGACTATACTGTGCAAACATACACTGAAACATTATTGAATGTCTATGCTAAATGTGTGCAGTCAAGACAGACAATGATCTTGTACACTGAGAAAAATGATCCAAGTAAAGAGATGCATAGGAGTAGTTGGGCTGATGTAGTTAAGAATCCACAAAATTCTGCAAATGTTCATTGTTCTGATTCCTTGATTCGAGTGGGAAAACACAAACCACAGATCAAAAGAGTACTGGTACACAGTGTTGTAACAAGGAAACGACAGTTGACAACAGACTGTAAAGCATCCAGGAGTGTCAAGGAAAAGGTTCTTGTGAATGGCAACTTACAATCTGAAAATGTCGCACAAAAATCATGCCAAAATCAAAAATGGAAATTTGACAATGAATGTAAAGAGTCAAATAGTGATGAGAATGTTGATGTTTGTACTGGTGCATGTCCTTTTTTTCAGCATGTCAACAAAGAGACACCAGTGAGAGGTCAAGAACAACACAATGGTGGAAACAAGAAGGACTTTAATATCAAAACAAAGAGAAAGTCTGGTGATGGTACTACAAAAGAGACAGATGGGAATGATGGTAACTATGCAAATGTCAATCCCCAAAACTCTTGTCATAGTGAAATTCCTGATGTTCGCAATGATCACAATGGATCTAACAACCCAATTCCTGAAGATGAAACTAATGCAATCTGTGAGCCTTGTAAATACCACTGTCATGTGGCCAGCAGTGGATTTCCATGTGAGCACAAACGGAATGGTGGCTCTCCAGAATTGATGGATACATTTGACTTTAAGACAATTATTGATGAAATTTTAGACATTATGGGTAGTTGTGCATCAATTATCAGTTCAGATTTTGAAACATGCTGTGTATGTCAATGCCCACTCAACAATCGTGGCCGCGTGAACATGTATTGCATTGCTAGACGGAAATGCGGCCTTGTAACGACTGATGTCGCTATGCCATTTCTGGCAACTTGGAAAAAATACGCGCCGTAGACATAAAACCTATAATCGACTGGTTTTGATACCTTGCCTTTAATCACAATTTCCAGTGTGATGACGTCATCAAAGTACAAAACAATGACATGGTCTTGAAAGACAATTGTTCAAAGTACAACACCTCCGTCGTCGTCATTACAAACTTTAATCGGTTTGACAAAGTCAGCCTGCAAAATTTTTGCAGCAGTCGAAGCAATGTGGTCTCCAACACAAAAAAGAGGGATATGGTGTGCGTGTGTGTTTATGTGTGTGTGTATAGGTGCGTTTATATACGAACGTGATTTCTACATGGACGAATATGTAATACAAAATTGAAGAAAAAAAGTAAAATAGCTAAGTATTTTGTTTCGTGATCTTGTGGGGTTCGAACCCGCAACCTCACGTCTCTGAGACGTCGCCTTTAACCACTCGGCCATACGTCTAGGCGAGAAAATATGAGGAACGTAAACTTATGTATGTGAAAGATGAATCGGGAATCGTTTTGTCCACATTCCATTCTCATTTTCAGTTTTAAACTGCAAAATTGTCAACCTGATGATGAGATTTCAAAAAATAAAATGCATGATTACTGAAGCTTATTGTCTCAGCTACAACATACTTAAGTTTCAGAGGAAATGAAGCAAAATCAGCTGAGATAAAGGTGCTTGAACGTTGTCAAGTCAATGCATGGTTAAAAAAAATCACCTCCCATAGACATAACACGTAAACTTGTCCGATTTTGCGTCTTTACCTTTAATCACAATTTAAGGTATGATGACGTCATCAAATTTCAAACCATGACTTGGACTTGAAAGGCAAATGTTCAAAGTACAACATATCTGAATTTGGGATAATATTGAGCTTAAACAACAGAGATACGAGCAAATGAATGTCAGAAACAGTACCTCAAAAAAATTAATTCCACTTTTTTGATTTCAGATGACGATATGATGACGTCATAATGTAATTATGGAAATAATGATACTTGAAACGTCAAGTCCAATTTATATGCTTTTGTAATATGCAATAAAAACATAGGGTCACCTGACGTTTTAAAGAGCTATGGCGAAATAAACAAAGACATGTTTTTTCACTATATTTGCACATAGACGCGCAGGCGAAATTTGAACTTTGACGCAAGTGCATTGCTTTGTTATTTGTAGGAATCGATTAGAAATCAATGGATATTGTTGCTCAAAGTATCAGGAATCCAAATCTGTCAAAAAAAGTGTATTTTCATGTTGCTGACGCGCTGTGCGCGCGAAAATGCGCGGACGGACGCGCACGCGCAAAATTGTTTGAAACGCATAAAATTGTCTGAAACTTCGAGATTTCCCATTGGAAAGTTGTTTTGAGCCTTTTAAAATTTTGACGCGCGCTTACGCGCACTTAATGATGTCCTAGGTAATTAGCATCAAAAGAAGTAAGATAGAACGTGACCTGAACTTTATGTCCACAAAAAATGATACAGAAATGACCTTTAGTTATGAAGTTATGATCGATCATGTAACATGGTCCAAAAATCACAAAATGGCGCCTAGACGACGTCATAGATATGTTACTGTCATGAAAACCTTATTGTGGCTAGATATTGTCATGAGACATGTTCCCTGAAAATGTCATGTTATTCCGTAATGTCATTCTTGAGATATTGATGACACAAAATTGTCCAGAAAGAAAGAAGAACGAGATATGAAACTCGTCACGCTGACGAGTTAGGTGATACGCTTGAGGTCATCAGATGTCGGTCATCTGTGATCGACAAAGAAAAGAATGTGATATAGGCACCTTGAAGTTATATTGAGCGTGCATGCGAAACCGTTTCTCTAACCACTCGGCCACGGGACAATCACGGAAATGGTAAGGCAAAAAAGAAATGTACAGATATTACACGGGGAAAAAGTCAATGCCCACTCAACAATCGTGGCCGCGTGAACATGTATTGCATTGCTAGACGGAAATGCGGCCTTGTAACGACTGATGTCGCTATGCCATTTCTGGCAACTTGGAAAAAATACGCGCCGTAGACATAAAACCTATAATCGACTGGTTTTGATACCTTGCCTTTAATCACAATTTCCAGTGTGATGACGTCATCAAAGTACAAAACAATGACATGGTCTTGAAAGACAATTGTTCAAAGTACAACACCTCCGTCGTCGTCATTACAAACTTTAATCGGTTTGACAAAGTCAGCCTGCAAAATTTTTGCAGCAGTCGAAGCAATGTGGTCTCCAACACAAAAAAGAGGGATATGGTGTGCGTGTGTGTTTATGTGTGTGTGTATAGGTGCGTTTATATACGAACGTGATTTCTACATGGACGAATATGTAATACAAAATTGAAGAAAAAAAGTAAAATAGCTAAGTATTTTGTTTCGTGATCTTGTGGGGTTCGAACCCGCAACCTCACGTCTCTGAGACGTCGCCTTTAACCACTCGGCCATACGTCTAGGCGAGAAAATATGAGGAACGTAAACTTATGTATGTGAAAGATGAATCGGGAATCGTTTTGTCCACATTCCATTCTCATTTTCAGTTTTAAACTGCAAAATTGTCAACCTGATGATGAGATTTCAAAAAATAAAATGCATGATTACTGAAGCTTATTGTCTCAGCTACAACATACTTAAGTTTCAGAGGAAATGAAGCAAAATCAGCTGAGATAAAGGTGCTTGAACGTTGTCAAGTCAATGCATGGTTAAAAAAAATCACCTCCCATAGACATAACACGTAAACTTGTCCGATTTTGCGTCTTTACCTTTAATCACAATTTAAGGTATGATGACGTCATCAAATTTCAAACCATGACTTGGACTTGAAAGGCAAATGTTCAAAGTACAACATATCTGAATTTGGGATAATATTGAGCTTAAACAACAGAGATACGAGCAAATGAATGTCAGAAACAGTACCTCAAAAAAATTAATTCCACTTTTTTGATTTCAGATGATGATATGATGACGTCATAATGTATTTAGGGAAATATTGGTACTTGAAACGTTATTTTCAATTCATATGCTTTTGTAATATGCAATAAAAACATAGGGTCACCCGACGTTTTAAAGAGCTGTGGCGAAATAAACAAAGACATGTTTTTCGCTATATTTCCACATAGACGCGCACACGAAATTTCAACTTTGACGCCAGCGCATTCCTTTGTTATAGGTCGAAATTGATCGGAAATCAATGGATATTGTTACTTAATGTATCAGGAATCCAAATCTGTCAAAAAATGTGCATTTTCATGTTGCTTACGCGCACTGCGCGCGGAAATGCGCGGACGGACGCGAACGCGCGGAACGCTTAAAATTGTCTGAAACTTCGAGATTTCCCATTGGGAAGTCGTTTTAAGCATTTAAAAACTTTGACGCGCGCTAATGCGCGCGTAATGATGTCCTAGGTAATTAGCATTAAAAAGTAAGATAGAGCGTGACCTGAACTTTATGTCCAACGAAAATGATACAGAAATGACCTTTAGTTATGAAGTTATGATCGATCATGTAACATGGTCCGAAAATCACAAAATGGCGCCTAGATGACGTCATAGATATGTTACTGTCATGAAAACCTTATTGTGGCTAGATATTGTCATGAGACATGTTGACTGAAAATGTCATGTTATTCCGTCATGTCAATGTTGAGATATTCACGACACAAAATGTGCCAGAAAGAAAGAAGAATAACGAGATATGAAACTCGTCACGCTGACGAGTTAGGTGATACGCTTGGGGTCATCAGGTGTCGGTCATCTGTGATCGACAAAGAAAAGAATGTGATATAGGCACCTTGAAGTTATATTGAGCGTGCATGCAAAACCGTTTCTCTAACCACTCGGCCACGGGACATCCCCGGAAATGGTAAGGGAAAAAAGAAATGTATAGATATTACAGGGGGAAAAGTCAATGCCCACTCAACAATCGTGGCTGCGTGAACATGTATTGCATTGCTAGACAGAAATGCGGCCTTGTAACGACTGATGTCGCTATGCCATTTCTGGCAACTTGGGAAAAATACGCGCCGTAGACATAAAGCCTATAATCGGCTGGTTTTGATACCTTGCCTTTAATCACAATTTTCAATGTGATGACGTCATCAAAGTACAAAACAATGACATGGTCTTGAAAGACAATTGTTCAAAGTACAACACCTCCGTCGTCGTCATTACATACTATGATCGGTTTGACAAAGTCAGCCTGCAAAATTTTGCAGCAGTCGAAGCAATGTGGTCTCCAACACAAAAAAGAGGGATATGGTGTGTGTCTGTGTGTCTGTGTGTGTGTATAGGTGCGTTTATATACGAACGTGATTTCTACATGGACGAATATGTGATACAAAATTGAAAAAAAAAAGTAAAATAGCTAAGTATTTTGTTTCGTGATCTTGTGGGGTTCGAACCCGCAACTTCACGTCTCTGAGACGTCGCCTTTAACCACTCGGCCATACGTCTCGGCGAGAAAATATGAGGAACGTAAACTTATGTATGTGAAAGCTGAATCGGGAATCGTTTTGTCCACATTCCATTCTCATTTTCAGTTTTAAACTGCAAAATTGTCAACCTGATGAGGAGATTTCGAAGAAGAAAATGCATGATTATTGCAGCTTATTGTCTCAGCTACAACATACTTAAGTTTCAGAGGAAATGAAGCAGAATCAGCTGAGATAAAGGTGCTTAAACGTTGTCAAGTCAATGCATGGTTTTAAAAAAGATCCCCTCCCATAGACATTACACGTAAACTTGTCCGATTTTGCATCTTTACCTTTAATCACAATTTAAGGTATGATGACGTCATTAAATTTCAAAACCATGACATGGACCTGAAAGGCAAATGTTCAAAGTACAACATATCTGAATTTGGGATAATATTGAGCTTAAACAACAGAGATACGAGCAAATGAATGTCAGAAACAGTACCTCAAAAAAATTAATTCCACTTTTTTGATTTCAGATGATGATATGATGACGTCATAATGTAATTATGGAAATATTAATACTTGAAACGTTATTTCCAATTCATATGTTTTTGTAATATGCAATAAAAACATAGGGTAACCAGACGTTTTAAAGAGCTATGGCGAAATAAACAAAGACATGTTTTTCGCTATATTTGCACAAAGACGCGCACACGAAATTTCAACTTTGACGCCAACGCATTCCTTTGTTATAGGTCAAAATTGATCGGAAATCAATGGATATTGTTACTTAATGTATCAGGAATCCAAATCTGTCAAAAAATGTGCATTTTCAGTTTGCTTACGCGCACTACGCGCGAAAATGTGCGGACGGACGCGAACGCGCGAAACGCTTAAAATTGTCTGAAACTTCGAGATTTCCCATTGGTAAGTTGTTTTGAGCCTTTTAAAAGTTTGACGCGCGCGTAATAATGTCTTAGGTAATTAGCATTAAAATGTATGATAGAGCGTGACCTGAACTTAATGTCCGCCGAAAATGATACAGACATGACCTTTAGATATGAAGTTATGATCGATCATGTAACATGGTCCGAAAATCACAAAATGGCGCCTAGATGACGTCATAGATATGTTACTGTCATGAAAACCTTATTGTGGCTAGATTTTGTCATGAGACATGTTCCCTGAAAATGTCATGTTATTCCGTAATGTCATTCTTGAGATATTGATGACACAAAATTGTCCAGAAAGAAAGAAGAACGAGACATGAAAACTCGTCACATTGAGGACGAGTTAGGTGATACGCTTGTGGTCATGAGATGACAGTCATCTGTGATCGACAAAGAAAAGAATGTGATATAGGCACCTTGAAGTTATATTGAGCGTGCATGCGAAACCGTATCTGTAACCACTCGACCACGGGTCATCCACGGAAATGGTAAGACAAAAAAACAACAACATTGTATAGATATAACGGGGGGAAAGTCAATGCCCACTCAACTAACGTGGCCGTGTGAACATCTATTGCATTGCTAGACGGAAAAGCGGCCTTGTAACGACTGAGGTCGCTATGCCATTTCTGGCAACTTGGGAAAAATACGTCCCGCAGACATAAAACCTATAATCGGCTGGTTTTGATACCTTGCCTTTAATCACAATTTTCAGTGTAATGACGTCATCAAATTACAAAACAATGACATGGTCTTGAAAGAAAATTGTTCAAAGTACAACACCTCAGTCGTCGTCATTACATACTATGATCGGTTTGACAAAGTCAACCTGCAAAATGTTGCTGCAGTCGAAGCAATGTGGTCTCCAACACACAAAAAAGAGGGATATGGCGTGTGTGTGTGTCTGTGTGTGTGTATAGGTGCGTTTATATACGAACGTGATTTCTACATGGACGAATATGTAATACAAAATTGAAGAAAAAAAAACAGTAAAGTAGCTAATTATTTTGTTTCGTGATCTTGTGGGGTTCGAACCCGCAACCTCACGTCTCTGAGACGTCGCCTTTAACCACTCGGCGACACGTCTCGACGGGAAAATATGGGGAACGTTATGGACTTGAAAGACAGTTGTTCAATATATAACACATTCATCGTACGTTGTCAGTTTGCTATTGACATGACGATCTATCATTTGAATATGAGGCAGGCATTAGTACCTGTATGAAATTATTATAGGCATGGTTATCAAATTGCCCTAAAATATCCTTATAATTGCCTTATTTTTACACACAGTTACGCTATCCCTTTAAACTCGTCACAGTTTAATCAGAATCATTAACATCATACATTAGTACCATATTCAGTTCCATAGCTGATCACGTTTGCTAATCAATTAAGAGTAATTGTCTAGCATGTGTCATATGGCCAACCTGTATACACACGTATATACACACACACAATGCTAAATGTATGTATCAAACATCT
>NW_027272983.1:0-9151 GCF_040938485.1 Diadema antillarum
GATCGAATCGACCGACGATAAAAATGCGCCGTGGCGCACAGAGACGTTAGCTCTCGTCATTCCCTGGCCACTTTTCCCTCTTCCCCTTGCTTTTCTAAACAGTGCTAAAAGGGGACGCAGCAGACTCTGTAACCAGGACAAAATGGCTTATCTTCCCCCCTCGATATCTAGGTTTTCTAAAATGATAGAAGAAAAGTGGGGGAAATAAGATCGACTGAATTGAGCATGTCCCATTAAGCTCCGGAAAATACGGGGAGTGTTTAACATGCTCGCGCAAGCCATAAACGATTCTGGTCTTTATTTTTCGGACACTGTCTACGATTTTCTGTCTGAATCTTTCTTTTTTTTCAAACAAATTTTTAGTGACACAAAAGGAGAAAGATCCTGGACTAGGAAATAGCACTTATGTTTGCGATGACGGTGTGGCCTGAAACACTCATATTGATTGTGTAGAGACTGCTGCCAAACTTGTTTACAAGTGGAGGTCCATCCATGCCCACAGCAGGGACTCTGTCCGGAACACTCGGGCATGCATTTTAGTTTACCCTAGATCCGTCAAAGCCGGTAACCATGGTGAAACAGAGTTACACGTGACTTTCACCGCTACGATCGATAGCGTAAGTGGCGCTTTGGTAATGCTTTCATAATTGAATGCCAATCTATATACATTGCAAATACAGACACATTCACTAAAGGACAAACAGCAAAAAAATCCTCTAAACGCTGTATTTCGATGAATGGCGTACGTCAAACATGTTAACACATGCACTGTTTAAGACAGCGTGCCATCTACTGAAAAGTTTATTCAAATTCCAGCCTGATAGTATAACTTCAGATCAAAATGCCAAGGTATTTTTTTTTTGTTCACTACCGATCTGATCTAGTCATTATATGCCAATAGAATTCATGCAAACTCCTTGAATGAAGTATTACTGCTTATTTCCTTGTTCTCAGTTTTTGTCTGTTCTTCGTTGCTGATTTGCGTGGAATGGCATAGAAATTCCCTATTTCGTTTCTATGGAAACAGCATATTTGTAAAGAAAACATCGCTGTATTCCTTAAAAAAAGATTGAAAGGAGGAGCAAAAAATCCTTACATATCCGTGTTTGGATCTCCTTGGCAATGTACAAAAACAAACACTTGGCTCAATTTCTATCCTGGAATAAACACCCGATTCAGGGGGAAAATATGTGTTTTAAGTGTACGCATGATATTCATGGGTGAAAGTCCAATGTAGTTCGAACGATGAAATTGAAAGTGCATGTTCTGTGGTTGTAGGAGCAGTAAAAACCACCGACTTGGCGAGACAGTATAGCAAACAATGGGCTTGTGCGTGATAAGGAAATGATTATTTATGCCAGTGCTACCGTCGACGGGTTTTTGCGGTATGCATCGACACTTGTCTTCAACGGGTCCGATGTGGAGGGAAAGAGAAATCGGAAGAACGTTGGGCGATTCAACAACCTGCAGAATGTTCCCCCCTGATTTTTATAGAGGGTATAACGTGGTTTGGAGTGAGGCGAAGGAAATTCCATTCAAGATATCTAAAGTGTAAAGGGAAAAGAGAATGAACGAAAGAATGATCCTCAAGAGACATTGGTATATGGAGGGTCTCTCATGTCGGAATAATCTGCTCTGGTCGACAGAACATTTGAAAAGGCCACATGAACACCACTGCTCACAATCCCACCACTCCTTGTTTTAGAGGGTGTTTGTTGGTTTTTTTTTGCAGGCAGGAGGCGCTTGTGTAGCTCATTTCACATTAACCATCATCTTCAAATGATATGCTATAAGCTTGAACCTATAGGTAATTCTTCGACGAAGAACAGCCTCGTGCAAGATAGGGATTAAACACGTTAGTGTTTGGTTAGTCCTTCCGGTTGAAAGGTTGTTGAAATGAACATCTGTTGAAGCAACTGAGTATAGTCTTCTTTATTCAGAGAATATAGTTTTATTCAGTATTGCCTGTTCTGCCAGAGGACCCCACCATTCTTGTATCTATCCTAGCGTTGCCAGGTACCCATTTATACGTCTGTGTCTAGAGGGACATAGCGGGTAAAAACATCTTGTCCAAGGGACGTATAAGTACTCGAAGATTCGAACTTGGAATTTGGAATATAAGATCCTTGTCCACTATACCACAGTTCCCTTAATTTAACGTTCAAGTTGACCCCGATAAATAGTGTATAATCAGATTAGCAGCATGCATGGTATAAGTTTTATCAAACTGAACTTGACACAAGAAATGCATGACAACTTTAATTTTCCAATGATTTCATTAATGTGCAAATTAGTTGGGCTGATCATGTGTTCAAGTCACACTCTTCACAGTAATATGCGTACACACAAAAGAAAAAAATTAGAGTTAAATCATGAAATGATATCTACAGTTTTCCTTAGAAATCATCATTAAAGAGAAAAAACACAGACACACCCATATACACTGTCAAGGAGGAATTCAATTTGAGGAGAATAAGATCGACCGTTTACTCTTAAAAGCATAATTATACTCATACGGTTATGGCATCTTGGTTTATGACCCAAAAAAAATGGCACGGCCTGTCAATGAAATATTATTTCAATTTTTTTACTATCTCCATTAGATATGAAGTTCTTCAAACTCGGAAAAAGGAAAGGGATCTCAACCGATTAAAACTATACATCTGAGTTCATCGTGTCATCGTCATTGGGACTGACTAGATCAAAATATCAAACACATGAATTATGGCACGGCCTGTCAATGAAATAATTTATAATTTCACGTTTTTTACTATCTCCATGAGATATGAAAGTTCTTCAAACTCAGAAAAAGAAGGGAATCTCAACCGATTAAAACTATGCATCTGAGTTCGTCGCATCATCGTCATTGGGAGTGACTGAGATGCCAGAGACGCCTCTTCGATAACTTCAATGCTTTTCTCCGTTCTCAAACTACTTATTTCATAATGTTTCTTGCTCTTGGGAGTAGGCTAACATTTAGACCTAATTCAATTTCTCGACTATGCTGCCGGTAAATATGTCATCTTTTTTCCTATTTTCTAACCTGTGTGTTTAAGTCTGTGTGTGTGGGAGCATGAATGCTGGTGTGTGTGCGCTCGTGTGTGTGTGTTGTGTGTGTGTGTGTGTGTGTGTGTGTGTGTTGTATTGTATGTTAAGTTAAGGTCTATCATTTAAACATAAACACTGCGAATTGCGTGTATCAATATCAAAATGCACAACTAAGCACACACCCACAGGCATGGTGTTTTCCATTGTAGTGATAGTGTCAGGAAATGACATGATGCTACACAATTTTAGTCTGCATACAATAACTGCACATGCCATGCATCTCACTCAAAATTTTAACCATAAAAAATAGCAAAATGAAAACAGCTGGAATAGAGCACATCAATTTCTATTTTTCTTTTGAACTACCGCAGCAATCGTTTTCTTATCACTTCATCTTTATGACAGAGGTGTCGTTTTATAGAATAAGTAATACTTAGTTGGGGAAACGTTGTAAATGGCAAGCCATCACTATCGTTATGGGACGCAATCTTATTTTCAGATGAGCAAGTATCTCTACGAGACGTCCATTATGTTGGGTAAGCTGATGCATCAATAATGCTTTAAATGCATTGCGTTTTATTTTGAGGAGCACATTCCAGTAGAGGTATGTCTCGCTGTATGAGACATCTTTCTAGTTTTTTATGAAGAAAAAAGGAGGTGGAGAAGGTTGTGAAGAAATCATATAGGTGCAAAAGTTAAACTGTAAAATGAGAAAACAAGAATCAGGGGGGAGGGGAAAGGAAGAAGGGCGAATGAACGACAAAATCCCTTCGTGAGGTGGAATGCGGACGCTAGCGGAACACTTAGCCAAATGGAGAATCGACCAAGTATTTCCGGGCACGTCGCCCCAAAGTCCCCGCTAAAACCTTATCGTCCAGAATAACTGGTTAGGTGCCGCGCTGCGCTTGATTCGCTCACGTGACACCCCATGATACGGAATTCTGACGTTGGCTATAATATGCATGCGGCGCGCATCAACCTGCCATTAATTGAGTCCGCATGCAAACCTCGGGGACCAGAGAATACGATGAACGGCAGCTGAATAAAGATTAGCTGTGATAGTGGTATTTCTCATGAATGAATAATGAAGCATTCAAACCCTGGTCATTGTTCAGGACCATTGTCAGGGTGTTAACCACACACTCCTATACACACCCATTGACCCCTGTGCAAAGTGAAATTTTGTACAGAGGGTTGAAAATAGAGCAAAGTCTGGAACCTAACTGTGAAATTAATCATGGATTTCATGAAACTTATTTATGCTTTCATATCTAAACCACCTTCAACCAAATTGTACACTATTCAGCTATCATTCATATCAATGACAGTGTTATCTGATATATAGTTTTTGAATTATTAAGAATCAAAAGTGGGAAATGTTTTTTGAAACACCTAGTACTAGTCTATATAAAAATGTCTTGCATTGTCAATAAAAAGACTTTACCTGGGCTAATTCCTAACTTTTCCATGTATATAATACACACACACAAACAAACACGCACAGTTAGGGGATGCTCTAAAGTGCAGATTTTGGACATCCTTCCCCCGCTTGGTCACTTCGACGCCACCTCGCTGGTCATACCTCCCCCAGTCATGAACATAATCCGACACCCTTGACTACCAGTAGCGGATCCAGGGGGAGGGGTGCACTGGGCGTCCCCCCCCCCCCCCCTCTTAATTTCCAAAGCAACAAAATATAGCTTCAACGGCAGTTTTTGGACTGTAAAAATGTCAAAATTTTCAAGCTCGCTCGCTCCGCTCGCTCGCATTTAGTCGTAATGCCATTCTCCTGAAGTTGCTGCCAGTAATTGTCGGCAGTTGCGCCCGGTGCGCCCCCCCTCTTAATTTTCAAAGCGAAGAAATACAGTTACAAACGGCAGTTTGGGGACTGTAAAATGTCACAACTTTCAAGCTCGCTCGCTCCGCTCGCTCGCATTTAAATTCTCCTGATATTGCTTTATGCCAGTAATTCCAGCAGTTGCGCCGGTGCGCCCCCTTGATTTCGAAAGCAAAAAAGATATAGCTTCAAACGGCAGTTTTTGGATTGTAAAATGTCAAAATTTTCAAGCTCGCTCGCATTTAATCTTTATTGCCATTCTTCTGATGTTGCTGCCAGTAATTGTCAGCAGTTGCGCCCGGTGCGCCCCCCCCCCCTTAATTTCCAAAGCGAAAAAATATAGCTACAAACGGCAGTTTTTTTTACTGTAAAATGTCAAAATTTTCAAGCTCGCTCTCTTCGCTCGCTCGCATTGAATCGTTATGCAATTCACCTGATGTTGCTGCCAGTAATTGCCAGCAGTTCCGCCAGGTGCCCCCCTTATTTTCCAAAGCGAAAAAAATATGGCTAAATATGGCTAGTTTTTTGGACTGTAAAATGTAAAATTTTCAAGCTCGCTCGTTTCTCTCTCGCTATATATAGCATATAATTATTATGCTCTCCTAATATTGCTGCCAGTAATTGCCAGCAGTTGCGCCCGATGCGCGCCCCCCCCCCCCTTAAATTCCAAAGCGAAAAATATAGCTATACAAACGGCAGGGTTTTTTTTTTTTTACTGTAAAATGTCAAAAATTTTCAAGCTCGCTCGCTCCGCTCGCTCTCATTATTGTTGTGCAATTCTCCTGATTTTGCTGCCAGTAATTTCCGGCAATTGCGCCCGATGTGCCCCCCCCCCTTTATTTCCAAAGCGAAAAAATATGGGTCCAAATGGCAGTTTTTGGGGACTGTAAAAATGTCACAAATTTCAAGCTCGCTCTCTTCGGTCGCTCACATTAAGTTATGCCATTCACCTGATGTTGCTGCCAGTAATTGCCCAGCAGTTTCGCCCGGTGCGCCCCCCCCCCCCCCCTCAGTTTTCCAAAGCACAAAAAAAAAAATATGGCTACAAACGGCAGTTTTTTGGACTGTAAAATGTCAAAATTTTCAAGCTCGCTCGCATGCAGTCGTTATGCCATTCTCCTGATATTGCTGCCAGTAATTTGTCGTTTCACACCGTCATTCCATAATCCATTTATAGAGGGGACAACCCCCTCCCACAACCGCCCTTGCTCGTTCCGCTTGCTCGGTCTCGGTCGCGTTCTTGACATCAGTGTAAGAATTATTACTAGAAGTTTATTTAAATCATACCATTTATAGGCAAATTGTTCAATAACAATTTACTTCAAGATATACTGATACCTTACCTGAATCAAGTGGGACTGTTTTCAAGTCGATAAAACACGAAAAGAATTTGCATCAAATTGCACTATTTACAACATCAAAATGCAAAAAGTGCTCACCGTGAGAGGAGGACACTCCCTCCCACATCCTCCCCCTCGCTCACTTCCTCTCGCTCTTGCTTAGCCGCGTTCTTGATATTCAGTGTAAATATTAAAAACAGGAAGTTTATTTGGATGATACTATCTTATAGGCCAAATTGATCAATAATAACCTACATCAAAATATACTGCTACCTTAAACAAGTAGGACTGTTTCAAGTCGATAAAAACAAGCAAAACATGCATCAAATTGCACCATTTACAACATCAAAATGCAATTTCAGTTCTAACCGTGGGAGGGGCACTTCCACACCCTCCCCCCCCCCCCCCCGTCCTTGCTCCATCCCTCGCATACTAACACCCCCCCCCCCCCCCCCACCCAAGATGAAATCCTAGCTACGCCGGTGCCCTTTCCCCACTTGGTTTCTCTCAAAAAACAGTAAAAGTCTAGGGATTGAGAGCTTCCTATATTCCAAATGTCTGTCCAAAAAATCTCGTTACATTTAGTGTCAAAACGCACCCCCCCTTGATAAAAAGCTGGTGACGCCCCTGTTGAGAGAAAAATATCTTTCTGCGTCCTCGTCAGCCAGTGTTGTCTTGATCCTTGCATTCATCATTTAATCATATCTGCTGCCGGTTTTTGTTTCTGCTTGTTTTGTTAAAGCAATTAATTTCCTCTTGTAAACTCGTGGTAGCCAGCGGTCTAGTCTGCCATGCGCCTTGGATGTATCATTATTGTATTTTCGACCGAGGCCTGGTGTCCTTTAACAGAAAAACCAATTAATCGATGCGAACTGGCTATACTAAAGCCTCTTTTTTTCCCCTCTCTCAATTTCAACGCTGCGGAAATAATCCATTGTAATCATTCGGTGCGCACCCATCTTTCCGTGTTTGGGGAAATATGAGGCAATGTAATCACACAGCTCATTTCTCACGTATATGGATATAGGGCTATACTGATGGAGAATGAAAACAGAGAGGGGGGGTAGTATGGGTGACAAAAAGAAAATGTTGGTACATGACGCATGATAGATTGGAGATGGGAATGGGAATTATAGTGGCAGAAAGGATGAAAAACAAGAAAAACATCATTTTTTTAAAAGCATTATACACAAAGTGTATAACAGAGGTCAACATGAAGATATAAAATTAAACAAGAATACAGATATAAATAAATACAATATATTATAGATGGACAGATAGGAAAAATAGGTTTTATGTAATAGTTGGAAATTAATAAGATAAATAGCTAAATCGACAAACAGATGGATAAAAAGCAAAGGGAATGGAGTGAGTAAGAAAGAGTGATGAGAAAGGGAGAGTGAGAGAAAGAAATTGATAATTATATATAGGAAAAGATAGAAAGTAAAGTAGACAAAGAAATGAATTGATAGTTAATATTGATAGGTGACAGGCAAATAGATATATTACTTAGAAGGTTAGTGAAGAGATAATAACTAATAGAAACATATATAGAGTGGTGGGATTAGAGAGTTTAGAGTATAGAGAAAGGAGAATGAAGAAAGAAAGACACATAGACAGATAGACGAATAGATATTGATAGGTAGATAGATAGGTAAATACATATAGATAGATAAATAGATGGATAGAGATATTGATAGATAGTATAGGTAAAAAAGATAGAAAGGTAGATACATAGATTGACAGATAGGTAGATAGATATGTAGATAGGTATGTAGATAGATAGATGGATAGACAGACAGATGGGTAGATAGGTAGGTACATGGATATTATATAGATAGGTATAGATAGATAGATATAGACAGATAGGTAGATATATTGATAGATAGGTATAGGTAGATATTATATAGATATAGTTGGACATAGGCAGATAGCAGCTAGCTAGCTAGATAGACATAGATAGATCGATAGATAGATTAATATATAGATTGATAGATAGGTAGATAGATATACCCCATAATAGATAGATAGATGGCTAGACAGATAGATAGATAAATAAATAAATGAATAGCAGACGGATAGATAGATAGATAGATAGATAGGTTGGAAGAAAAAGAGAGTGAAAGAGATACAGAGCCATTCCAGCGGCTAAATGCGTGAAACAGTAAAATGCAGTAAATAAAAATAGGAGCGTCCTATCGTCGCCAGGGGCAACCAATAGCACGTGTGCAAACCGGCCTTCGAGATCTATTCGTGACATATCGAATGTAAGTCACCCTTGTAGAGACAATTTGATAAGTTCTGTACTAGATTAATCAATGTGGTAGACACGCAACCATTGTTTCTCTTCATTGCAATTCGCCGCGCTCACGATCGACGCAGTTTTCTATGCTCGCTCATACTTTATGGATGTTTTTTTTTTATTTATATTTACTTTGTCTGTTTGTTTGCTTGTCTGTTGTTTGTTTTGTCTGTTTGCCAATAAGCTGAGGTCGATCTTAGCGAATAGATGTGGACATGGGTTGAGCATATTTCTTTGTTGTACACAGTATATTATAGAACATTCTCTTCTTTCGTACCCATACTGTAGTCTGTTATACATGTTTATCACATGTAAATTTATTACTTGTAAGCTTTTCCGCTACCAAACTTTGTTTCGCGAAAATTATATCTTTGCAAAATTTTGTCGAGTTGATCTTGCCACTGATATTTTGTACATAACTTGTTTTCATATCTTGTAATATGCTTTTATTTGAACTCACAGACCAAAATCCAGTGGTTGACTCACAAACTTGAAACTTGAAAACGTATACACGTCTGGTATATGCTGGTGGCGATATATACGTTCTTACCAACATCTACGTATGACTGAATTTGATCTGGTCTAAAATAATAAAGTCAGGCGTAAAGGTTCCAACTTTTTGGA
>NW_027272984.1:0-41041 GCF_040938485.1 Diadema antillarum
AAGTGACTTGATATTGCTTCATAATGAGGAATTTCGGGCAACACCTTTCCAAGTGTAGTGATTATGACGGGGTTCTCTGTCGTTTATTTTCGTCATGGCTGTTTCACTAGTTAGCCATAGGTGATATTATGTTGCTGGCATCTGGGAGAATAGAACAGATCAGTACCAAACTGGAATAGCCCTATAAGCAATGTGGTAAGCGTTCAATTTTTTGCATCATCTTTCTTCTTTAAAGTCAATCACTACTGATCGAAATACGCAATATAATATGACACGTTCCACTGGTAGTTTAGGCAAAGGGAGTTAATGCATGATGCAATGATAAATGTGCTACCATTGATTTTAGAGACGTCATTGTGGTGTGGTACTGGTGATGGTAAGGGAACCATAGATTGCTTTTAAAGTAATGAGACAATCATTGGACCTTTGCATCAAGACCGTATTCCCATCTAGAATATAATGCATGTTCGTGCGGCGTTTTTTTTTTTTAATCCTGACGTGGACATTTTTTTTCTTGTTTTTAATTTAAGAATGTTATATCTAAATTTGTTTCTTTCCCCTAACATTTGTTTTTTGTTGAATATAGAGTTAGACGTTCCGTGATCGAGTAGAAGAGCAGCGATTTAGTTACAGTTTCAATGCATCTTGTTTACCATCTTCTCTGACATTAAATTGATGGTTTTTATATTTGACATTGTCTGTCTATTTGCCAGTTTATGCTCATAAACCACTGCTATAACAACTAATACATTTGCTTCACCTGTCACACGCAATGACATGGATTGCAGTTGTGCATGCAGTTTTCCTTTTGCCACCTCTCGTTTTTCTCTCCCCTTTTCCCTCACTTTGGTTTTGTTATACTGCAGATGGGAATGATTACAATAGCATAACCCAACTTAAAGTAGGAATGAGAACTGAATAAATTAACTCTGGGCCAGGTGTATATAGCGTCTCGCTCATCTCTTTGAAATTTCAGGTTGCCATTGTTCGACCAACGGAGTTGAAGACAGGCTTTATGTTGCTATAGAGGTATCTCGCGCCACATGAATGGAATGCATACGCTGTTTAGTATTAGTAATACACTTTTTCATGCCCATCCCTGCCAATAAAAGTGTGTTTGACGGGGTTCTGTGTCATTCTGCCTACGAGAAAGCAAAGTTTTATTTTCGCCATGGCTGTTTCTCTATGCGTAGCCGTGGGTGATGGGTGTTGTTGGCATCTGGGCAGTAAAGAACCGAGTATCATGCTATAATACCCCCCCCCCCCCCCCGTTAGGTTCTAAGCGTTCAATACGGTGATATATCTTTCTTCTTTATTATATCGATCACTGCTGATGGAATTACAGAATTATGTTATGACACGTTTCACTCAAAGCTTAAAAAACAAAGTTTATGCACGATACAAGTAATGGTGCATGAGTCCTATAGGCCATTGATTTTAGATGAGAAATTATGATATGCCTAAAGTAGTGGTGTCATTGATTAGGAATTAATGACACGATTAAGCACTCCTTCCACTTCTAACTGTCCCCTTTGAATGTGTGTCGATCACGTGAGATCGTCATAAATTATCATTCACGTATAAGCTTACGTTCAAAGTGTACTCTTAGTTGGAGGAGACCTATAGTTACATGGTTAAAGGTGATGTTTTGCCCTTTTCTCTTTAATTGAGGTATCACTTTCGTCCAGGATAAATCACATTCTCATGTAAACAGACTCACTTGCTCTATATCCCCTGTTTTGTATCGGAGGCTTCATTGGTTTTACTGCTGGTAAATCTCACAGGCTTGTATATAGTTGTAAGAGCTCTCTGAACTGATCATTGTGATAGCAAGATTAGAGGGAGTCATATTGGTTATGTAAATAATGGTCAAAGGTCATGTTTTAAAAGGCCACTGTTAAAGCCAGGATGGTTATAAACACTTAATTGTCATGTTTTATTTGTACGTGCCGAGGATCACTTGGACCCCGTTTACAGTGCGAGGCTCGGCCGCGTTCGGTGTAAACGCGCAAAAGGCCAAATGCGGGGCCAAAATTGGCCTCGCATTAGGCCACGCTCTGGAGGTGGTCTCGGCCGCGGCCGAGCCGCGGTCGCGCCCGGCCTTTTTCTCAGTGTAAGCGCAAACTGGGCTAAATGCGCGGCCAATTTTAGTCTGGCTTCCAAACCCTCGCCTGTACTATTTCGCTATTCAGGATATTAACTACTTCAACGTCGAAAACTAGTATAGTTTAAGGTGGTTTTGTCCTGCAAAGGATTTTCTCCTTCGACAAAGGCCTTTGCCCGAACGGCGACTTCGTCGCCACGGAATTCAGTTGGCAAAGGATCTGAAAACCAGACAATACCAAATTGCGTTTGTTTAAAAGGGTAGAGCGCCACTACGACAAAATATTGAAAGGTTCGAATCAAAAGCGCGGCCGAGCCCGGCAGTGTAAACGGACTAAATTGCGGGGCTCGGCCTCGCAATTGAGGTTGTCCTTGATTGCAGCTCGGCCGCGGCTCGGCCCAGCCCCGCACCGTAAACGGGGTCTAAGTTTATGCACTGTAAGTACTCAAAAAGTCCGTAAATCGACTTAGTCGCACACGCACAGAATTTCCACTTAGTTTGTGTGACAGAAAAACAAATGTGATCTGAATAATGTAGGCCCAAAAAAGTTCAACTAAGTATCTCATTAGAACTTCAAGGTTCTGTATTACATTCTTTTCTTTGTCGATCACGGATGACCGACATCTGATGACCCCAAGCGTATCACCTAACTCGTCTTCAGTGTGACGAGTTTCATATCTCGTTTCTTTTTATTCTTCTTTCTTTCTGGACAATTTTGTGTCATCAATATCTCAAGAATGACATTACGGAATAACATGACATTTTCAGGGAACATGTCTCATGACAATATCTAGCCACAATAAGGTTTTCATGACAGTAACATATCTATGACGTCGTCTAGGCGCCATTTTGTGATTTTTGGACCATGTTACATGATCGATCATAACTTCATAACTAAAGGTCATTTCTGTATCATTTTTTGTGGACATAAAGTTCAGGTCACGTTCTATCTTACTTCTTTTGATGCTAATTACCTAGGACATCATTAAGTGCGCGTAAGCGCGCGTCAAAATTTTAAAAGGCTCAAAACAACTTTCCAATGGGAAATCTCGAAGTTTCAGACAATTTTATGCGTTTCAAACAATTTTGCGCGTGCGCGTCCGTCCGCGCATTTTCGCGCGCACAGCGCGTCAGCAACATGAAAATACACTTTTTTTGACAGATTTGGATTCCTGATACTTTGAGCAACAATATCCATTGATTTCTAATCGATTCCTACAAATAACAAAGCAATGCACTTGCGTCAAAGTTCAAATTTCGCGTGCGCGTCTATGTGCAAATATAGTGAAAAAACATGTCTTTGTTTATTTCGCCATAGCTCTTTAAAACGTCAGGTGACCCTATGTTTTTATTGCATATTACAAAAGCATATAAATTGGACATGACGTTTCAAGTATCATTATTTCCATAATTACATTATGACGTCATCATATCGTCATCTGAAATCAAAAAAGTGGAATTAATTTTTTTGAGGTACTGTTTCTGACATTCATTTGCTCGTATCTCTGTTGTTTAAGCTCAATATTATCCCAAATTCAGATATGTTGTACTTTGAACATTTGCCTTTCAAGTCCATGTCATGGTTTTGAAATTTGATGACGTCATCATGCTTTAAATTGTGTTTAAAGGTAAAGACGCAAAATCGGACAAGTTTACGTGTTATGTCTATGGGAGGTGATTTTTTTAGAAACCATGCATTGACTTGACAACGTTTAAGCACCTTTATCTCAGCTGATTTTGCTTCATTTCCTCTGAAACTTATTTATGTTGTAGCTGTGACAATAAGCTGCAGTAATCATGCATTTTATTCTTTGAAATCTCCTCATGAGGTTGACAATTTTGCAATTTAAAACTGAAAATGAGAATGGAATGCGGACCAAACGATTCCTGATTCATCTTTCACGTACATAAGCTTACGTTCCTCTAATTTTCTCGTCGAGACGTATGGTCGAGTGGTTAGAGGCGTCGTCTTAGAAACGTGAGGTTGCACACGTACGGGTTCGATCCTCACAAGAGCACGAAAGAAAATAATATATTTTTTTTACTTTTTTTCTTCAATAGAGTACTACACCTTCGTCCATGTAGAAATCACGTTTGCATGTAAACACACCTATACGCACACACTCACACAGTATACCTTTGTTTTGCGTTGGAGACTGCATTACTTCGACTGCTGCAAAATTATAGTTTTGCAGGTTGGGCTTTTCAAACTGATATAGTATACTGTCACAACATGAAATTTGTTCATATTAATTCAGTAACACAATGTAGTCGTGGTTACTTTGTGCTGATTTATACATGTAACAAGCTATACATTGTAAAAAAGGTATTCAGTCTTCTGTATTGATGATTATTTGTCAATTAGTGGTTTTTGTGGAGTTTCAGATAGTGATAAAAAGTATGGATGATAAGTGCAGCGATAATTCCTATAGTTAGTTCAAAGCTGTGTTACAGATGTTTGATACATACATTTAGCATTGTGTGTGTGTATATACGTGTGTATACAGGTTGGCCATATGACATATGCTAGACAATTACTCTTAATTGATTAGCAAACGTGATCAGCTATGGAACTGAATATGGTACTAATGTATGATGTTAATGATTCTGATTAAACTGTGACGAGTTTAAAGGGATAGCGTAACTGTGTGTAAAAATAAGGCAATTATAAGGATATTTTAGGGCAATTTGATAACCATGCCTATAATAATTTCATACAGGTACTAATGCCTGCCTCATATTCAAATGATAGATCGTCATGTCAATAGCAAACTGACAACGTACGATGAATGTGTTATATATTGAACAACTGTCTTTCAAGTCCATAACGTTCCCCATATTTTCCCGTCGAGACGTGTCGCCGAGTGGTTAAAGGCGACGTCTCAGAGACGTGAGGTTGCGGGTTCGAACCCCACAAGATCACGAAACAAAATAATTAGCTACTTTACTGTTTTTTTTTCTTCAATTTTGTATTACATATTCGTCCATGTAGAAATCACGTTCGTATATAAACGCACCTATACACACACACAGACACATACACACGCCATATCCCTCTTTTTTGTGTGTTGGAGACCACATTGCTTCGACTGCAGCAACATTTTGCAGGTTGACTTTGTCAAACCGATCATAGTATGTAATGACGACGACTGAGGTGTTGTACTTTGAACAATTTTCTTTCAAGACCATGTCATTGTTTTGTAATTTGATGACGTCATTACACTGAAAATTGTGATTAAAGGCAAGGTATCAAAACCAGCCGATTATAGGTTTTATGTCTGCGGGACGTATTTTTCCCAAGTTGCCAGAAATGGCATAGCGACCTCAGTCGTTACAAGGCCGCTTTTCCGTCTAGCAATGCAATAGATGTTCACACGGCCACGTTAGTTGAGTGGGCATTGACTTTCCCCCCGTTATATCTATACATTGTTGTTGTTTTTTTGTCTTACCATTTCCGTGGATGACCCGTGGTCGAGTGGTTACAGATACGGTTTCGCATGCACGCTCAATATAACTTCAAGGTGCCTATATCACATTCTTTTCTTTGTCGATCACAGATGACTGTCATCTCATGACCACAAGCGTATCACCTAACTCGTCCTCAATGTGACGAGTTTTCATGTCTCGTTTTTTTTTGGTTTTGGTATTCACGGTCACATAGTTATAGTTTCCTACTTTTTCGATGGTAAATTTTGGAGATAATCAGAAACCTCTTGTGAAATATGAAAGATTGGATTTGAAATGTCTGGCATATCGAAAAACAATATACCAGTCATGTGGATATCCAAATTAGAAGGTGGGACCTACATTTAAGCAAGATCGCTCTGCTTTACTCTGTTTCTTGATGTCTCAGACATTTCAAAACCGATTTTCATCAAATAAACTTTGAATTCCATTTAGAATCTGTTCACCCATGTGTAAATTCTTCCTTTCTATCCACCGTCAAGATAAATATCCATTACAATTAACTTTTACGTACCATGTAAACGATAAAATTCAGCCAAAAATGATCCATGACAAATATAAGCGCTAAAAAAGTGTTTACCTTATTTTTGTTTCCCCTTTTTTTACCGAGTGTATAGGAAGAGTTGTTCTTTTATAAATCTTGCGAAACACAAGATTTTGACCACACAGGATTGACGACTCTGGCCCTTTTCACCTCCCCTAGGTTCCCACCAAACAAAATGAAACAAAACAAAATCGTGCGTGCGACCTTTTTTTTTTTTTTTTGGTTTTGGTATTCACGGTCACATAGTTATAGTTTTCAACTTTTTCGATGGTGAATTTTGGAGATAATCAGAAACCTCTTGTGAAATATGAAAGATTGGATTTGAAATGTCTGGCATATCGAAAAAGCAATATACCAGTCATGTGGATATCCAAATTAGAAGGTGGGATGTTGCGACACGGATTGTCGCCCCTACACGGATTGTCGCCTCCTGCTCGGGGCGACAATCCGTGACGGGCGCTGGCGGCACGGATTGTCGCCCCCGTCACGGATTGTCGCCTGGCGACAATCCGTGACGCTTGTGCAGTTCCCAGTTTTTGACCTCAAAGGCGACAATCCGTGTTGGCAAAAAATTTGTCGCGACACGGATTGTCGCCCCGTCACGGATTGTCGCCCCGGGCTCGGGGTGGTTCCTCCGGTGTTAAGCTTTGGTGGGATGGGTATTACTGGAAAGTTATGCGTATGTGTGTGTGTGTGTGTGTGTGTGTGCGTGTGTGTGTGTGTGTATTGTGAGCTGCGTGATATGTGATGTCTATGATTTGTTGTGTGTGTGTGTGTATGTGTGTTTGTTTGGAGTATAATAATACAATATGTAGAAACTGTGCATGTGTGGTGGTTGTACAGTGGGAGTGGTTTGTTTGTCTGTGTGTATACGTGTGCCTGTATGCTTACGTGTGTATGTGGAATATAGTGGCGCTACTGTGGCAATACAAACGCCTTCAGAGTGTATGAGCACGTGTTTGAAATATTCACACCAGCGTTGATCTAAAAATAGTATGGGTGTGTCAACCAATATCAGCGGTGAGGGGGGCTAGGCTAGAGAGAGACCGAGAGAAAATACATACGAGGGAGATACCCTCCCCAAATGTTATTTGTCTTTGTTCATTTTTCACTGCAGTCATTTTCTTCCATCAGTCTTATAAACTAGAACGTCCATACCACTATTCTTTGTCCCAGAATAGGTTTGGCATGCTTTATGCATGAGCGAATAATTTCCACACGCCGTAAAAAAATTGTCAATCGTTGGTTGATTTTAGCACAAACGAACTGCCATTGCACACCGCTAATACATACGTAATACAAACAAACACCAACAAACACTCAAACAAATCCTCATAATGCAAATAAACCAACTCAACACTTTTTTCCCTTGATATTTATTTACTTCATTCAAATCATTCATAAATCGAACCATTCTGGGTGTAACATGAAAAAAAAGTTACAAATGGCAATTCGAAACACAAACAAATCCATTTGTCAATTTATACCACAAATAATCTCACTTCAACATAGATAACTCGATTATAGACCAACCCTACTAACAATTTCTTCACGAGAAAGTTTTGAAATGTAGGGCCCTACCAAACCTATATTCCTTGAATACATTGGTTTGGATCATGTAACACCTTCTTACTTACAAGGGCATATACATAAAAAAAACACAAATACATTACACAAATCTAGAATGAAATCAGTCATAAAAAAAAAACACCACCCCTCCCCTCCCCAACTGAAACAAATCTAGGGCCTACATCTATCCTAAATATTAAATCCTACCAACATCTGTCATACCATTTATAACTATCCTTCTTCAAATCCAATCCCCAACCCACCAACCCCTGATTAAACAAAACCTAAATCATCCCACACCCACATTTACCAACCCAAATACATACACACACACACACACACACACACACACACACACACACACACACACACGAAGGTTCGTTATTCCGAAGTTTCGTTTGTTTTTTTTTTTTCCGAGACTTCATTTATCCGAAACACACAATTCCCTATACCTAGAGGTTCGTTGATCCAAAAATGAAATTCGGAATAACGAACCTTCGGAATAATGAGCCTTCGGACGAATGAGCCTTCGGACGAATGAGCCTTCAGAATAACAAACTTTTGCAATAACGAAATGTAACCCCCTTCCCACATACCGACGCACACCCGAACCGATACCACATTCGGACTTCCTGATGAAACGATTTCCCAATGTTGATAAATAAGACATAATGGACCGTATGCAGAAAAGCAGCATCCGCCCGCACGCAAGCTCCACTCCGAATTCATATACAAATCTGCCAAACAAACTCATCAAATTCAAAGCTGCTGATAAAATCAATATCAACGTTTATGCCAGCAACAACTTACTAGGTATCCCTCCCCACGCGCAGCTAAAAAACACATACGCAAAAAACTGACATAATAAACACATTCTTCCATCACACAAACACACACACACACACACACACACACACACATGCACGGACACTAATTATCATGTGCTGTGCACATACACACTTCCTTGAAACCTCACCATGACTTTTTACATGGCATGTTTGCATGGATGTAGCCATGTAAGTTATGTGTTAGTATTTCAATGATTATGTCCAGAACGATATTACGCAGCAAAATGTGCTTCGAGGGCGGGCGACAATCTGTGCGCCAGCCCTCGTCACGGATTGTCGCCAGGCGACAATCCGTGACTGGGGCGACAATCCGTGTAGGGGCGACAATCCGTGTCGCAACATGGGACCTACATTTAAGCCAGATCGCTCTGCTTTACTCTGTTTCTTGATGTCTCAGACATTTCAAAACCGATTTTCATCAAATAAACTTTGAATTCCATTTAGAATATTGTATGTTCTGAACACTTCGACGTTTTGCAGAAAAACGTTAAGAACTGAATTCTCATTTCAACCAATACTTATTATCATTCCTTTAACACATTTTAAGCCCCGTCTTGTAATGTCGAACTCGTGGGCCTCATTTGCCTTTTGTCAAACTCATAGGCTGTATGACTCGTGGGCTATATCATTCATGGAACTTTCTTTATTTCAATGTCGAACTCGTAGGCTGTATGACTTGTGGGCATTGGTCTTAAAGGGGATCCCGTCTTATCTACTGAGACATAAAGGCCTGAATTCATGCAGGTGGAAGTCGTTGAACAACGACTGCCCATGGTTTCACAAAATGATAATTTCGTTAAGGAAATTGTTAATGAAATGGTCATTTCGTCGACGATTTGTCTGATTTCGTAAAGAACTAGGCCATGCAACGTTTGGCGCCCCATTCAATACGGCCTTTGATTTTATAACCTATGTGAATTTGGGCCGAAGACTTCTTTGACTTGATGAATAAATAGATACTACCCTTTATAATGACCTCGCTGTACATCAACTGAATGAATCGGATTGATATTGATTTGTTTGATCAAGGACTAAACCAGTCCTGGCACACAGAGATGGCTATAGGAGAGCTTTTCTTCATGAAGAAAGATTATTGAATTTGTTTGTGTCGGTTTATTGGTTTCATTGCTCCACTGACGTTTTGACATAAACATAAATCATAAACAAATCAAGACAATAAATGAGTGAAGACTCGAACACAACTAAAAGAATTGCGAAATATCACGAGGAATGCAGGCAACCATTGCTTCAGAGCGTTTTTCCCAAAATCTGATTGTAAATTCTTTCAGGTTTCATATTTCCCGCTGACTAGAATTACAAGTTAAGAAGTGTGAGAATGCAAATATCAAAGACTAGCCTCCTCCCCCCCCCCCCAACAAAAGCAAATTGCATGTCCGCTTATACACTAAACTTAAAAAAAGGACGTGACCACCAGACCGAGTCACAAGCCAGATATACAATGGCGTAATAATACAGAGTATGCAAACAGCAGTCCAGAAAGAAAACGTACTCACAACAGATTTCAATTCAGAAAAAAAGAATGAGTTAAAGCTACTTAAATGCATTAAGAGATTATAACAGTCGTCCTGACCTCGCCTTCAGGAAGGACGCACTATATAACAGCCTCATGGCATCACCGAAGGTCATTTTTTTTTGTAATTAAATTATCCTGACCAATAACTGTCTTGATGGACAGTCTCGCTCTCGTTCAAACTGATCGGTTCATGGGGATACTATAAAGAAAACAAACAACAGTCACCGAAAAACAAGAGAAACAAGAGACACAATACGTGCACTATTGTATTTATCATTGTAAGCTCTTGATTGACACTCACGCCTGTTTTCTTCATTTGTTTCGTTTTCTTTTTTGCAAATGGATCAGGCCACGGCGGTTCCAACGAAACAAGAACGGTCAGCGAAAATGACGTTTATTTGTTTGTTTGTTTTAATTCTATATTGTCCTAAGCGCTTTTAATGGACAGTCACACTTTTCTTTTTCTTTCTTCCTTTTTTTAATCAAATTTCTCAGGACACGGCGATACAAAAAGGAAAATAAAGGATTAGTCAATGGAAAGGTAAAGATTTGCAAAAATCCTTCATTATTTTAACAAATAATTATTTTAATGCATTTACATCAGAACGAATGGCAGTCAAGGGAATATCGTAATACTATTTGACAGAAATTGATTGAGTGCGAGTCCATTATTGTGTGAGTAAACTGTGTCCATTGCCTTGGTCGGCGCTCTCAAGGTTTCATTGTCAATAAAAAGTAATCAAATATTTAGACGTGAGGCAGGTAACCATTTTGGTATTTCTATTAATCATTATTACCAAAGCAAATCAACAGTAAATAACGCAACGAATATTATAGGCATTTTTCCTATCAGAAGTATCTAATAGCTACGTAAAATCGACAATGTGAGCTCATTGGATACAAGTGATAAGACTTTGGTTTGTACGTTATTTAAGATGGTCGAAGGTGCTTCATATTTGATGACAATAACAATAACAATAACCGCATTATTGATGATACAAAATCACAACGATAACCCCCACCTTACACAATTCTGTGGATTCCAATATAAATCATTGACCTCAGAATCAGCTGTTCTCTGCGGCTTCTTTTGTGATTTTTTTTTCCATTCCATGGTCACGTTTTGGGAAGTTTACAATGGAACAAAATGATTGAAAAGACCACTTGACGCAGCCTATTCATGTATTCTTATTATTCGCGATTTTTTTTTTCATTAAAGGGACATGACGCCACTGGCTTTTATGACTTGGCATTCATTGTCAGCGATAGACCCAACATTTTTCGGGGTCATCGCACTAGACCGACACCCACGAGTCATACAGCCGACGAGTTCGACATTGAAAACAGGTCCATGAGTCATACAGGTCACGAGTCATAGAGCCCATGAGCTCGGCATCAGGCACACAAAGCCCACGAGTTAGACACTAGGTAAAAACAACCCACGAGTTTGACAGATACAACACGGGGCTTACACGTGTCGATCTCGTTGGCCTTCTTAGCTTACTTGGATGTATGAATCGTGAGCTGTAAAACTCATGAGCTGTATGACTTGTGAGCTGTATGAATCGTGGGCTGTATGACCCGTCAGTGTCGGTCTCTTGACGTGCACTCCATTTTTTCACTAAAAAAAGGAGCGCTCAGCACAGAGATTTGAAATGAGTCACACAGTTTAGTTATTTATTTATTTCATATATTTGTTTCCACTTTCACAATTTGTTTACAAACTTTTTTAAAATCAAACGAGCGGAATCGTATACAATCCTGCTTCATGAAATAATTCTAACAAAAAAAAAGGAATACACACACACAAAAATGAGATCTGTGATTTCAGGTTAAATTCTGAAATTAGCGTGTGCATATCGGAGCAAGCAATGACGAGGTATTGTCACAGTTTCATCACCCACCCAGCCTCCCTCTCTCTCTCTCTCTCTCTCTTCAAACACGTCTATCAATTAATCTTTATACTAGGTCTTTTTATCCTTAATATTTCAAAAAACTATAAATCAGATTACACTGACATTAATATTGAACAATACCTGAATAGTGTACAATTTTGTTGGAGGTAATCTAAAAATGAAAGCATAAACTAGTTTGATTAATTACAAGTTTTATTTTTAAGTAAGGGTTCAGATTTCGCTTTATGTTTAACCCTCTGTAGAAACTTTCACTTTGCACAGGGGTCAATTGGTGTGTATGAGAGTGTGTGGTTATCACCCAGACAATGGCCAGGGTTTGAAACCTTTATTATGTATTAATGAGGAATTCCACTGTCACAGCTAGTCTTTATTCATCCTGAAATGTGATGTATGCCAGCATATGAAATACTTTGTGCATGCATTTCACCCTGACACCATTTACCATGAATTCAGACTAGCAGTGCCCAGGGCAATCCATCATGAATTTTTGATAAATCATTCATGTGCCTTGGAGCGAGTCTTCAGAGACCAATAGCCTATGGTCAGCAGAGCTCTGAACAGGTGATATTCATGTCCATTGTTCAGGGTCATTGTAAGCACACACTCCCGTACACATCATTGGTTCCTCTGTAAAGTCCAAGTGTTGTACAGAGGGTTAAAATGTGACCAGAATCTGGAACTTATAACTTGGATGTCATTAAACTGATTAATGGTTTATATTCAAATCACCTCTAATTAAACTGCACGCTATTCATCCATAACTGGGGTATCAATGAAAGTGTTAGCTGATGCAAAGTTTTCGAACCATTAAGGATCAAAAGTGGGATTATTTTTTGTAACACCTATAGTATGTCGCATCTGTCGCATCCAACTATGTTGGTGTTGCAATATCGTAGCAACGAGGAATCCAGATTAGTGACCTGGTTTGTGGATGTATAGATCATGGCCCAAGAAACGTGACTTAGAAAGATTTCGGTTTCTTTCGTTGACTTCTCTTTAAAGTCCACGATGCATTGTGAGGGTTACGGAGGAGGGAGCCAGCTCTTCCGCATCTAATTTGTGTGTGTGTGTGTGTGTGTGTGTGTGTGTGTGTGTGTGTGTGTGCTTGCGATCAAAATAACTCTGGTTAAAGGGATTGTGTATTGAAAATTGTGTTATAACCTTTTTGCGAGATACTAAGAAATCACTGATGAAATGCTATACAGAGCATACCTTTTCTAAAAGGAATTCAAAATTTCTTTGATGAAAATCGGTTTTGGAATGTTTGAGACAACGCAATCGTAACAAAAGGTGGGTCCCTATAAATGATCCTGTTATTAGTATCACTCTGCCTTGGATGCCTCTGTCAATTCAAAACAAACTTTCATCAAATAAACGTTGAATTCCTCTTGGAATTACATTCTCTTTCACTTTTCATGAGACGTTTTTATTTTCTCACAAAAAAAATGTTAGAAAAATGAAGTTATAACCCAACAAAAACTACACAATCCGTTTAATGGAACACAATTCCATTTTCCCCGTTCTCACACGTTTTCACATCTTTTATTGAAGTCGATATGGAATTGATGTGAAAGTGCAGATTACTACAGCGATCCATTTTAATCATCAGTGATAGTACCTCTGATAAAAGAAAAAAGGGGAGGGGGGCAAAGAATGAAGAAAAAATGAAAAATTCTCTTACCTAATGATTTATACATTTTCATTTTTTGTTGTACGCTGACGATTAAACAACCTTTTTGGGACATGTAAAGATACACAATGTCTGCTGTCACTGTGGTAACGAAACCCAATTGTCGTGAATGATAATAATAACATATCAACAAGGGCTGTGAGTTTAGCTCAGTGAGGGTTGTATGTTAGCACAGTAAGGGCGGTGAGTTTAATAGCTCAGTCCAGTATAGAGCGTCTCGGGTATAGCTAGCTGCCTCTCGATCCAAAGGGCATAGATTCGGTTACCAAGTTCCACTGAGCAATGGTGTCTAATCATTCCGTCCCCTCTAGTAAGAGGCAAACCAAACACTCCTGTCCATTGGATAGGACATTAATGGGGGTCCCGTGTGTAAGATCTTATCAACTCTTTTTTCTCTAAAATAGTCAATGAACTTGTTCAGATTCTGAACAAGTCCCAAGAAGCGTTTCACGTCTTCCTTCTTTGTTATCCCCCAGCAGATATTATCTTGTCGGGATCCGGAGCGAGTCCTTTGTTCGTGACCAACGTTCTTGACCTGACGCTTTTATAACGGATCTGACATATATCTCGAAGTTCAGCTAGAGGTTCCATTCAGTAGCCTGTCTGCTTCAGTGCCCCACTATTCACCAGAGCCTGCAATAAGTATGTCATCCATCACTAATCTGGCGCCCTCAATTTCACTCAACATCTCATCCGTAAAGCGCTGAAATACTTGATGATAAAGCATGTAGCCATCGGTACTAGCAAACTGGCGTTTTGAATGTAATTAACAGGCGTGTTTCGTAATCATCTTGATCTTCGAAAATCCGGATTTTGCACCTATGACCAAAACAACAACCGTATCTCCTGGAATGTGTGCCACAATCTCCTCCACTGTGGGTATCTTATAATGTTCTCTCTGAACAGCACGGGTCAAGTTCGTGGGATCTAAACAGATCCTGATTTCTTCGCCCTTGACTACCGTCACCATTAACATTGATTAAGTTTACCCAATCGTAGGACGCCATAGCATTGGCTATGTGTCCGTCGTTTTCCCTGTCATCCAGCTGCTCCCGGAGTACCCTTTTCGATCAGTACGGGCTTGACTGCTGGGTCAAGTTTGATGGCGTATGTGCCTGGCCAGCAGCTTGTCAAATGCATTAGCTCAGGATATTCATCTATGCTATTGAGACGGCTTATGAGCTGCAACTGAGCACTTGCTTCTCCGGACAGCAGAATTGGCTTGGTCTTTGCATCTAATGTGAACACAGATCTCCTTATACTTGTTGATAGGGTGGCGGATCCATAGTCATTACCTCCGGTTCATGGTTCGAGTATGATGAGAATTTGCTTCCTGCTTCCTGCAATTTTTCTAGAAATCCAGCTTCTGAACAAAAAAATAATGTGAATAGGTAAACCGACTTAGCTGCTCCAGTATCTATCTGTACTCTAACTTTGTCAGCCCAGAACATGCCTGAATTCATACCATTTGTTCTCTGATCCAACCATTGGATGTATTGCCTTGATCTCCTCCGCATAATCATAGCAGTCATATTCTCTAATTACATCTGCATCCCTATCTATCATATGGGCCGTCTTCCTAGGTCTGCAAACTGAAACAATGATTCTCATCCTTACAAAAGGTGCATTTCTGTTCCAACGCCGGGCATTTTGTGCGATTTTTACTACAGCCTCAATGGGAGGACAACGTATTTGACTCCCGCCTCTCCTTATATCTATATATATATATATATATATATATATATATATATATATATATATATATACACACACACAAGGGTATACGTCGACCAGGAGCAGACGTATACCCTTGTGTGTATGTCTGCTTCAGAAACGGATTTTAATCTAACATCACATCGCATCCTGGTCGCTGATGAAGAATCCGATGACTAACCTGTTTGGTGTCTTGTTTCTAAATCATGCGCTTTCCTCACCAGGATAAAGCGTTTTAAGCCTAATGCCATAGTAGGTTTTTATCACATACATATGTCCTTTTTGTGTGCCTTTTGTAGGGTGTCTGCGGGTAGATTTGCCCATCTGGTATTTTTCCCTCTTCTGGCTATTAGCATAGGTATTTCCTGGTTTATTTGACAATTCTCTTATGGGTTCCATCCAGGATAACCTTCGGTGATGATGCACACGTGTGCCATTGTTCCCCACCCCTCCCCGTGTTGATTTCATAATAATAAATTTTCTTTCTTTTTTCCTTACAATGTCTCAAACTAGGTCTTATTAATGTCAATATAAGTAAGAGAGCATTACTTAGCCCTTCACAATATCCTAACTTTGTATGCAGATTCAAATACAAATGTGATTTCATTGAAGTGAAGATGAATCATGGAAATATATATATATATATATATATATATATATGCATATATATATATATGTATATATATATATAGATATATATATATATATATATATATATATATAATATATATATATCTATTTGCACAAGCAGGAGTAACTATTATTATGGGACCTAAGGAACCTAATATGATTTTTTTTTTAAATTATATTCCTTTATGATCATCATAACACAACAGACATCATTGTATACTTTATTTTAATGTGAATCTTTTGATGAACTTAATTACATCAATTTGTTCAAAGATGCTCTCTCTCTCTCTCTCTCTCACTCAATCTCTTACTGTTACACACACACACACACACACACACACACACACACGATGTTTTGTTTGGCCATAACCGCAAATTAGAAATAGTTTTCAAGCTTTCGTGAGAACCGTTACACCTAATAATCATTCCTGGTATTTTTTCAGTTACAAAAAAAAAAAAAAACTGTCTCTATTAGTGATAATGAAATTATAAACGCACTTCATGTAACATATAAATTCTCCGAGACCTATTCTATCATCCATCTAATTCTTCTTTACAAAGTAAACCTTTAACCCTATAAAGCCCAAGGGGGGGGGGCACATTGTGCCCCCCCCCCCTACCAGATTTTCGTTTGCCACTCCTTCGCCTCTTATCCGATTTCAACCAAATTTGGTGACTTTTCCTAAATTCTTATTACAAACATTTTGATATATAATTTAGCTGTATTTGATGTTGCTGGTTGCCATGGCAAACATAAACTGACAACCATGTCAGTCAGATTTTGCATCTTTTTTCTGTTCCCATTTCATTTAACAGCATTACAGTATATGAAATGGGTGTTTCTTGGCTGGAATTTGTTGAAGGAGCAAAACTCGAAGTAATTATGGTCCTGGAAAGTTGTTCTTATTATTTCCTTTGTTTTTATGTGACAAAGGCATAAAACAATAGATATAATAAAGATAATTGAAAACAATGATATTTTCTAAAGATTGCCCTTATATTTTGAGTTATTTTGATTCTTTCACCTGAGTTATGCCTCTGATATCATTAGTTTATCATATTATCAATTTGCAATCTCAAAATTCCAGTAATATGCAAATATGAAATGTCATAACTATACATGTACCCATCCCAAACATTTCATCTCAGGTCTCATAATGTATCACTATGTTGATATGAATAGCGCCCCCATGTGGTGACCTTGAGAAATTTCAACCATAACAAATAATGAAATTCCACTTGCTTATCATTTGTGGCAAATATGAAAATGATTGGTCTATAATAAGACATATATAATGGGGATAAAGAAATTATACAGAAGATCATGTTTTTGCATATTTCCTATGTATTTCTTTATATTTTGGTAAATAGCGCCCTCCATGGGTGACCTTGTGAAAATTCAAATGTACGGTCATGTAGAGTATGAGTTACTCTACCCACGTGCCAAATATGACGATGATACATCAAATAATAAAAAAGTTATATAGGGGGGGGGGCAAAAGGTGCCCCCCCCCCCCCCTTGGGCCTGCGAGGGGTCAAAATAGCTTGGGCTTAATAGGGTTAAAGAAAAGTTGCTTGGACCTCGGAGCAGTTGAGAAATTATTTGTCGGGCAAAAAAGAACAAGAAAAAGAAAAGGTATATGTACTGGATTGATATGAAGCGTTTCGATATAAATCGACTTCATTTGGTGTACACCCGCCCACAGGATACTTGCAATAGGCGACTCCTATGTTTTTAATTTCTACACTGATGACATTGCATAATCACACTCAACCGAACGCATTATGTTATAATACCTCGATCTACCTTTATTCGCCGACTACTGTATTGTCGTGTTCTTTCAGGAAGATCGACATACACTTTTTTTTAATAGCAATAGTAAACTACTTCAATTAAATCACTGAATTCAGGCTAAAATGTAATTCTTAAATAAAACAATCAACAACAACAACAGCACATTTTATACAATGAATAATTCGATAAATTTCCTGTCAATCTTTATTTAATCAAGCTCATTAAAATCGTATATCGTAATTGCACTATAAGCGGAATATTTCAGGCATTTCCTTTAAAGATCTTTAAGTTCAAAACACTGATGTAAGTTAAAAGCAAAAAGAACAAAAAGCAAGTAATTCGGAGTTTTTAATCAATCTAAAAAAATGCTATTGATATAATATCGATTCTATACTCAACAATGGTATTATTGCAAGGTCATTTTTTACGAAATTCTAGCATTGAGAAGCCTAGAATACTATTGATAACATACTAAGAACTCAAATAAGGTGCAATTATTGTTGTAACGCGGTGAGCGCGCACGCCGTTCCGCCTTATATACTCAGAATGAAATATTTTTACCACTTGCATTTATTGAATTTGAGATGATTATTGCAAGAATAAAGAATACATTACTGAGCAGTTTTCAAAAATATGTTTTTCCGACACATAATAGAAATCTTCACCTTAAAAATTATTGACTTCAAAAGAAAGATTCAACTTTAGGAAGTGGCTTGTATCATGCCAAAACATAACCTACGAACATTACACACACACACACACACACACACACACAAAATGTTTACTTATATTCATTGCCAGAATTTGAAAATCTCTATCTAGCTGATTTATATATCAACACCCAGATTTTCTACATCTAAACATGAGCTGAAAATAAACTACTTTCAAAGTACTGAAATGGCAGCATGAAATTACCAAACTATTAATAAGTCAGATGCTTTGCTAAATTATTCAACCTACGATATATTCCTTTATTATGAAAGAGAACAGGTTTTTTTTTTTCAATATTTTTCAAGTTTACAACCAGGAAAGGAATGAGAAATAGCCTTTTTTGCGGTTTTTCTTTTTTTTTTTTCCTAGAGGATATTTTTTCTTTGGGGAAGGGATGGTTTTACATAGGCTTTCTATATATACATTACCTGATTGGGAATCATGCCCTTTGGGCCTACTCATAGACTGTTGCGATTCAAATAACTTTGACAATGATGGCGCCCTTGCATTGACAGTAGTTTGTAAGGTTGACATTCGTCACGAATATCATGTTCATGTAGCTCATGAGTATGTAGAAGCTTCATTTAATCTGATAATCCCGTCATAATGGTTACTATGCATGGAGTCTATATACAAGAGCGATCCAAACCTTTGCAGAGAGCACCATTATGTGATGGGAGTAATCAATCAAAATAGAACCTTAAACTTCAGAGTCTTGTATTCAATACAATTAAGTAAAGAAAAAATGCACTTTTTATTATGATGCAGAAGAAAATAATATGAATGATTTCTCTTTGGACCTTATGTCACACGATTTGGTGTGTAGATTAAGTTAAGTGCGATCTTAGTAGTATTTCACGAAGCGTTTTGCCCCCCCCCCCCATGCTCCCATATACAAATACACATACAAGTGCTTACATATTATGAATATAATAAGCAGAGGGTTGAATGTAATTTGTAAGAGTTTCCGTCCAGTTTCTTCCTCTACAAATCAAATTAAAGAAAGTTCATAGGTCAACCTTCATCCTCCTCCTTAATAATCTCTTGATTTCATTAACTTGATAAAGAGGAAACTCCTTCAACGTGTGATGCTGATGTTCCATCCAATCAGGACAGATATACATGCACACAAAAGAACACAACACCGAGATCGTTTTAAAATCCCTCGTTCTTTTAGACGACTGAGCTTTTTGCGATCTTGAAATGTGGTATAGCATTTTTATTTGGGGGGGGGGGAGGGGGCAACACTTGTTTGCATGGTGTCGTTTGACATCACCAGGAATACTTGTATTGTACCTACAATTGTCAATAAGCTTGTTATAATGGTGAGCTACTCTACATGACTTTGATGTTCATAATTACTAAGTATTTAAACTCTATGTAAAAGATGTGAATAAACGCAAACCAATCTCCCATCGTATGATGCGATGGAAACAAGGGAATTGGGTCATGGCCTAATTATTGGTTGGCGTCCCAATCAATTATATGTAATTTCCATGTTTATATATATTTTCCCCTTTGGTTTTAACAATATCAACAAAGGGACTGGAATTTCCAGTGACCGTCCGAGCCCCATCCAGTCCAGATCCCAGCGTAGTTTACCGGCAGAGGATTTGGATCTGTCCATCCGAAGAAAGGAGCAGAGTTGCCATAGCGACCAATCTCGATACGCCCACTGCTGTAGGTGACCCAGTAGTGGTCGTATGCTGGCTCCGTTGTTAGTAAGGACTGAACCGCATAAGATCTAGCAGCAGTAGTACATTGACTCCCAGGCGAGGTACCCGTTTGGCAGTCTCGCTGGATGAGGAAAAACGTGTTACCTCCTGCTCCGAAAACTGCATCAACATTTTCAGCATATTCGAGGCAAAGAATTGATCGTATTATGGATTAGGATTAAATAATCGGTCCATTTCGAAATCATATTTGAATTCCTATTCATTTCTCTCCTCCTTTCCACGCTGTCTTTGTGTGTGAAATGACATTGGGGCCTACATTTTATTTTCCCTTTGTAGAAAAGGTATACAATATACGTATTTAATCTATCTTTACATTTTGTGTAACAAGAAAATCATCAACATCAACATTAGGCGACAATCCCATGTGATTGAATCGTTTATCTCGACTAATAAATAAATAAATGCATAAATAGGCCTAAATGAATGATTAAATGAATGACCCACCAACCAAAATATAAATGATAAATAAGTACATTAAACAAATAAATTAATGAATAAATAAATAAATGAATAAATACAAACATAAATATGAAAGGACGTACATGCATAAAAGAAAAGAAAAGAAAGGACCGAGTACTTACTTAAGCGGTACATGTTACTCTGGCCGGAGTTCACACTAGAGAGGGCGACCATGGCATTGCTGTTAGCGCTGACCTCAAACTCCAAGCGCGACGTACTTCCGGTCAGGTCAATCCCAGGAAACAAGAAAACTCTCGTGGAAGATCCTCCATCCGGCGTGTAAATCACTTGGCACGCTATTTTGCAAATTATAAACGGAAAGATGATTGAGCTTGAGCTTTTTTAATAGATGAGGTTCCAATGACGTCATCAAGCGCCTTGGCTCAAGTACTTCTGAAGGGGAAAAAACACACAATAATGGGCAGAGCGGGCCTCACAGCCAGTCGTGGCGCGCGATTTTTTCAGGCTGGTGCTAATGCGACGGGTACGGGTGATGCGCGTGCTAGAGCTATGCCCTATAATACACGCGTGATTTGCCTTTGCCCCTTGGTACCGCGTATGTTGACATCACGGAACCTCGTCATAAAGAAATACAACGCATTCATGCCTTACTTTAGACATAATAGAACAGGTGAACACATAAGTGTCAGGCAGAAGGGATAGTTATTGAAAAGTACAAGGATCGCTATATTTTGTACGTTGCATTTAAAGTGGGAGAGTAAAGTGTGCAAATTTAGGTCGATATAAAGTACTCATTCAAATCTTTCCTCACATGACGTGTATTGTATATGTATTCTCTTCATTTATCTTTGATCATTTGGATGGGGCACGCGTAAGAAACTGAGTCGTACAAAACACATAGCCGTGAATAAAAACAAGAACAAGATTATAACCTAAAGCGCGACATAGTCATTGATATCCAGTTAACACTGGAAGGGGATTTAACAGATTAGTAGAGCCACTCAGGTGACTGGCGAATAAGGGCCGGGCCTGCAGCGATGGGTCGTCTCCATTCATTCTGTGGCCTGAGTGTTCTGTCTGTAGCTGTGCATGAACACGGCTATGAAAACCCTTTCATAGGATAGTACCGTAACGGTGTGTAACAGACCGAAAAGTTGGTAATAGCAAGCTTTAGATCTGTGATATTAACGCTATTTTTAGAGACGACGCAGTCTCCCTGGGTGAACAGTTTAAAAAACAGTTGTCTTGCGCATGTGCAGAGCATAATTTTTAGTCTGATTGCGTCGTCTTTAAAAGATAGCGTTCGCGTCTCAGATCTGTAGCCCGCTAATGATGACGCAAAACATACAGCACTGTGGTCCATGATAGTAGTCAGTGTTGCACAAACATTCGTAGCCCGTGTCAGTCTCCACACACGATCCGCCGTTCTGACATGGCGCCGAGGCACAGGCTGCGTTGACCGACCGAGAATGGCAGGTGAGACAAGAATATTCATGGTAATAATTAAAACGGACATCAAAAAACCTGTTGAATCCCACTGACAGTTCATTGAAATAAAATTGACAACGATTTACTTCGAAGGTTGTTCCATCCAAAAATAATGCAAAAGAAGAAAAATGAAAGATGACTTATATCAGAGGTTCGTTCAGTTGGTCACGAAATCTGGTTCGTAATCAGGGTAATTTCGAACGTTCGTTAGCACGCAAACACCTATCATTGGGATTATCAAACCCCTTCTTATTTTAGATGAACAGATTTATAATATTAAGGTATAATGTGAATTATGTGGTTCGAAAGGACAAACATTAGGAATAACAAACCTTATTTTAGTTTGGAGTATAAAAACACCCCCCTTTTTTCGAATAAGGGAATACTTTGGTTTGGTGAATTTGAGGGTTTCTGAATAACGAAATACAATCCATACAGGGTTAAAGAACCTACTGAAAAAAAAATACAATCCTCAGCCCTTTCTTTCGTGTTTGTTGATATTTCAGGCGATTCTACTAGAACAGGCAAGGAAATTTCCATGTAGTCTGTAGCAATCTATTCTTGAGTGCACAAAATGCTGTTAGCGAAATTCCTTAAAGTTGTGCTATGGATATTATAAAAGTGAATGATGGACAAGCAGAGAATTTACCTGGAACGGCGCAGATGTACCTCGTCTTCCCCTTTAACATCGGGTGATCCATCACCATTGCAATCTCATCATTCCGCATCAACTTGGGAACCATGGCAACCGTCTCCCCGCTTGGGAGAGTGCGAGTTCCACAGCTGACGCCAGTAGTTGCTGGACAGCTCTCTCCACAGTCCATGGTGGAGGAGACCATCGAGGCTTGTAAGACATTACAGACGTACATCAGGATATGAGGACTTTCATCGCGTAATGGGCTACGCGCCATTTTTAAACATTTCGAAGTAAGTTCATCATCATTTTTAGAACATAAAACCTTTCCTGTGGTATTGAGATTTACTTATGTAACAGAGGAATCGTCATGCCCCTTTTGAACTGTGATTTACTTTGCTTGCAGTAGGGTAATAGCAATTATCTCAACTTGAGGATGGAAATGGTTCGTTTTTACGATAGAGTTCGACATGAGAAGAGTTTGTTTGCAAAAATCGATAAGTCCATATTTGCCAAATGGAGATATTTGCGATTAAAGGTCAAGAAAAATAAAGAGAATGATAAGAAATGTTCACTTCTTTAGACCATGTAACTTCAAAAATGTACCTGTATAATAGTGACCAATATATCATTTTAAAGGTATTATTTTGTACTTTATGACAGAAATCTTACTTCAAAATCTTCAAAAATGGACTTATCGGTTTTTGCAAACAAACTCTTCATATATTATGTTTAAGTTGGGTTTCTAGCATCTACGCAAGACCCCCCCCCCCCCCAACACACACACGCACACACACACACACACACACACACACGTATATATAATACATATGTGTATGAGAGAGAGAGAGAGAGAGAGATTTCACACCTCTTTGTTCTTTCCAGGATGCATTCGTATATATGTTTCTTTGTATAGTTTATTCTTTTGCAAAGTAGAATGTTTATGTTTATGATATAATTCCTGATTTATTCTGTGTTATGTTTTGTCGGAAAATAAGAATGAAAATAGATTAATTGAATTGAATTAAATTGAATTGAAAAGAAACGATTTCCCCTCGTATTTCTCTGCTACTAGATGCGTTCCAGTTATAGCACTGCTACCACTTGTTTTGCCATTAAAATGCACTATCTCAATACTAATACTACTGCTGCTACTATACTATAATGGATGATAGTAAAAAGAATGTACTTATTTTTTTTCATAATAACTTATTGAGAAATGAAGTTCGGAACTTAAAGGTTTATTAAAATGCTTAATCTTCCACCACGCTGAGCTTTGTGCTGTTAGCTGGAGAAGAAAAAAGGAAATAAACTTTAATACAATCAAAACAAGGGGACTTTGAGATGGAAGCTAAAACTACATAATTTGCCAACTTTCAATGCAGTAGGAACACCCCTTTCTAAAATTGAATTGAAAAGGTGCTTTTAATATTCATCCAAGTCCATCGCAGCCCGGAGGCTGAATTACAGACATTGTTAACAAAGGGCCATGAATGCATTACAATGTACACACAAGATACTGTGTAACAAGGAAAGAAAATGCATAGAACCAAAAAAAAATCAATCTTTATTTTCATCTTAACCATTGTACAATGAGATCAACCTATAACACAAACAAAAACAAATATTGCAAATACAATATCTAATATCACTATTCTAAAAAAATATTAAAAAGTAAATTGGGTTTATGTTAATTATATATGCCGGTCATTATATACTTATCAATACAGATGTTGTTATACAGCTCAAATCAATACGCGTCATTTTACACAGCAAAAAAAAAAAAAAAAAAAAAAAAAAAAAATCAGTTTGATTAAAAAAATATATATATATTTTCTCACAATCCTCTCTTCCTAAACATAAACTCTCCTACTAAGATACATTCAATCTACACACAGCACATTACATCAAATCTATAAATAAATAAATGAATAAACAAATATCATATTCGCATTACTATGATACATGTTTATACAAAAATATCGTCTGATATTTACACACATCTCTCTCTCTCTTCTAAATCTCATTCCGCTAATACACACACTCTCTCGTATATCTAACTAGCAAAGTTACTAGACAATGGAAAGTGAAGAAACCTGAAAGGGTTTCAAAAAATTATATAGGACTTTTAAAAACTTAGCTCATTACGATACTCTACAGAAAAACAAAAAAAATAAAGCAAAACAAAACAAAACGTAACTGTGCATCACAAAACAAACAAAGAGTCGCACTCCTTGATTTTCTATGAGGACTCGAAAAGGGTGAAATGGGTCAACTGAGTCAATTTTCAGTTTCACACATTTTCTAACAGAGCTATCCTTCTTCGACATTAGTCTTTAGTTTGGGATCATAACGTGAATGGGAAAGAGTGTACTCACCAGTGTTTCTACAACCTTTTTTTTTTTTCGGGGGGGGGGGGAGTATAAAATGATCAGGTATGTCTTAGAAGCCCCTCTTCATTTCTTGAAATCCTTTGCAAACTCTTAACTTTCAAGTCTGATAACTTCTGAAAAGACATTGCTATTGGTTTGAAAATTGTCATTAATCATGGACCGAATGTGTTGATAGAACATGGTCAATTTTAGCTTAATCTGATTATCCCTTCATTGTTGTTGTTCCCGTTCGATCACACAGCTAGTACAGCTTGGTAAAGATTAAGCGCTTGAATAGACACTGTACTTAAGAGCCTCTTTTCTTTATATAGTTCCCACTATCCAGAGTGTGTGCTTTCTTTCCAGTATTTAGATAGGTTAGCGGAGGCCATTTGAATTGAGTTATACATCATTTTTAAAGCTTAAGTCTGCTCTTTCAGGATCCGTCCGCGACTAAAAATCCATGTATGGCGACTATTTGTTGGTTTTTGATGATTGGTCACATATAGTAGAGTAGTAACAGTATTAGTAGTAGATTCTGTAATAGTAGTACAATGTAGTAGTAGTAGTAGCAGTAGTAGTAGTAGTTGTTGTAGTAGCAGTAGTACAGTGCACTCCCGTTATAACGAAATGCTCGGGACCGGCAGTTTTCTTTTGTTATAACGAAATTTCGTTATAACCGAACAAATACAATATATAACGAAAACAAGGAACCACGTATATATCATAGTATGTTTGCTGAATACTCATCATACACTGGAAAGCTATGTGAAATGTGATAGGATAACTGTATTACAATAATAAACGCAAGTTCCCCTCAGAAACTGTGCGTGACACAAGGAGCAAACACACAGTGGTGTGAAGTGTTCACCCATGCAGAGACGCTATAAATGCTTGTTCCGCTACGTATTTTCGAAAGCAATTCGCATTTCGTTATAACGGAGCACATTTCTTTTGTTTTTCTTTGTTGGTGGCGCTCGGAAAAGACTTCGTTATAACGGAAATTTCGCTATAACCGTGTTTGTTATAAGCGAATTTTCTTCCACAGACTTTAATGGTGATAATTTTGGGACCAGAAGATTTACTTCGTTATAACGAAATTTCGTTATAACCGTGTTCGTTGTAACGGGAGTGCACTGTAGTAGTAATAGTAGTATTGGATAGCCGTAATATTACTTTATAGTAATAATTATAAGTGGTAGTAGAAGTAGTGGTGGTAGAAATTGCAATTATATTATCATGCTGATAAAAAAAAATGAAAATTCTTGTTTTTTAGTAAGGGTTATTGATATTGTTGTTAAATGACGAAAAATGGTGTGAATTGAATATCAACATCAACAACTAAAGAGAAAACCTTCTTTAATACTCACCCAAACTAACGGCGATGAGTGTATGGAGAATTCTACCATGTAAGCTTCTCTTCATCTTCAAGTGTAAAAAAAAGCAACACGCGTCTATAAAAAGAAAACAAAAACAAAAAAAAACAAACACGACAAAGACAGACTATCAAACAGAATAAACACGTATGTCTAGCTTACAGAGAAGCGTTATAGCACCAATTCTAGGATCTGCCTTCTGACGCAAACATCCGATCTCTGCTTGGGCTGGGCGTGAAATGGTGAAAAACTAACCTTTAGAGGATAAAATTAGAACCATATATCAGAAAGAACCGTCCACGCACGGAAAATTGTACGACGTGTTATCTCATTGTCCTGCGGTCTATTCCACGAAAGGACATTATTTATAAATAAACAAGATTAAAGGGGGGGGGGGGTCAGTAAAGAAGATTGTCTGATTGTAAAGCTGAAATTCACCATGCTCTATTAACCCGTTCCTCCGCAGTTTTCCAAGAGACTTCAATGCCCCCCCCCCCCTCCCCAATTAGTGAGATTACTTTCATTTCGCCTGTCGACAAACAGCGGACAGGTATGGTAATCCACCTGAGAGAAATCGGTCTTGTACAAGGGCATATATATTATATATTTCACTTTTCACGGTCAACTGCATGTGCCACAGAACAATACATGTATTATACAAATAGGACTTGATCTATTATGCATTCACTATACTTGGTTAATTATCCCGAGTGTTGTTTAGTTTAGAGTAGTTTTTTTTATTTGAATAGAACTGCACGAGTGATAACTTATTGGAATTCTATAGACATAAGTCTTTTTGTTTTCTTAAAAAAAACCCGCAAATTCTCTTCAATCTATAATAGGAAAGTATTTTTCAAACAGTTTAAACAACTTCACCTATACCGAACTCTTATTGATCAGAATCAAAGATATCAAAACTGTCTTTAGTCTCATCGCTAAAACTTTGGATTATCTTAAGATTAATTTTTGAGAAAGTAATTTAACGGTATAGTTCTCAATACTTAAAGTGCATGAATTTTATTCAAATATTTGCAATATAATTTTACAGTCAAACCATCATTTCCTTGGGATTTCTTTCTAGCCATCATTTTTAGAGCCGTCTTGAATTCGCCAATTTCAAAATCTTCATCACACACAACGTTCTGCTGATGAAAGTGTTGGACTGTCGTCAGAATGTTTTGTTGGGTTTGTGATTTACGGCCCAATATTTGAAGAATTTTATCTCAGAATGAGCTAAATCCATTCTTGTTAAGTTGAAATATTTGTGATTAAAACTGGCAAAAGCAAACAAACGACAGAATATTTTTCATCATGATTTCTAGAATATCCCTTGTTGTGTCACGAGTGAGGTATTACCGGAAAGCATTGATTTTGCTCTATCTGATGATGGACTTACTTTCAAATGTTTAAGAATGACGCAAAGCTCATTTTGCAATAGAACTCTCCATTTGTAGTCATTTCAATGATGTAAGCATGAACATGAAAACTAAGTGCATCTCCTAGCCCTTACGAAAAAGTCCTGTGGTACTCCTGTGGTAATTACCACAGGACGGTACCACAGGACAGTACCACAGGAAAGTACCACAGGACAGTACCACAGGACAGTACCACAGGAATTGTCCTGTGGTATTTTGGGACATACCACAGGACGGTACCACAGGAATTCCTGTGGTATTTTGGGACGTACCACAGGGCAGTACCACAGGAATTCCTGTGGTATCTGGGACGTACCACAGGGCAGTACCACAGGACTAGTACCACAGAACAGTACCACAGGAACTGTCCTGTGGTGTTTTGGGACAGTACCACAGGTCGATCGTTACCACACAGCATTACCACAGGGCAGTACCACACAGCATTTCCATGGTACCACAGGAGAGTACCACACAGGATAGATCGAAAAAAAAAATCTGGGAGAATTTTAGCCACATATCAAGGAATATTCCTGATAGGTGAGTGATGGATTTCAGGACAAACATGGCAGCCCTACTTAATAACCTGTCCTACTCCTAACATATATAGCCTCAAACGAGAGCCTAATGGCCAAGTGCCAATCTAGTCCTATAATAGATCTATATAGTCATATTCTATTCCTAGGTAGCCATCGACCGTATCAGTATATATATATATATATATATGGCCGTCTATCCGTAAAGCATTAAGGCATGGTTACTAACTCGATTATACTTTATTATCAAGATATAAAATTACACTTTCACAACAATATCTATGATATTGGGAATAACATAACATAATTAGACAATCTTTCATAAAGTTCAAAGTAAGTTCCATCATTAATACTTTGACTTTTTAAGTCATATATGTATTTTCTAAAATCTAGAGTGCTTTTTATGAATATTCATGAGCTATGTAAAAATTTGTACCACAGGAGTACCACAGGAGTACCACAGGAGTACCACAGAAGTCCTTATGAAATTTCTCATGCTTTACATTAGCACTTTCACTAAAAAGGTAATACTGTAGGAGTATAGGACAGGATAAGTAATGGCAAATCAATTGCTATAATTCACAGCATAACTCATCTATCAATTAATTGAGGAATATTAATATGTGCTAGCTTTTTTGTTTGTATTTTTGTTATAAATTTAAGTTGATTCTGTCTTACAATTTTCCTGTGTGGTACTCCTGTGTGGTACTGCTGTTTGATATTCTCCTGATGTGATAGTCCTCTGGTATAAAATGTTAAGAAAAAAAAGAATATCCTGTAGCATTTTTCTGTGGTACTTACGAATTTAATTTGCTGTGTGGTACTTCTGTGTGGAATAGCACCATATTATGATTTTCCTGTGGGATTTTGGACAGTTCATGTGGTACTCTCCTGTGGTATACATCGAAAATTACCACAGGAATTCCTGTCGTACTGTCCTGTGGTACGTCCCAAAATTCCACAGGACAATTCGTGTGGTACTGTCCTGTGGTACGTCCCAAAATACCACAGGACAAGTCATGTGGTACTGTCCTGTGGTACTATCCTGTGGTACTTTCCTGTGGTACTGTCCTGTGGTACTGCCCTGTGGTACTGTCCTGAGGTACGTCCCAAAATACCACAGGACAAGTCGTGTGGTACTGTCCTGTAGTACTATCCTGTGGTACTGTCCTGTGGTACTGCCCTGTGGTACGTCCCAAAATACCACAGGACAAGTCGTGTGGTACTGTCCTACTATCCTGTGGTACTGTCCTGTGGTACTGCCCTGTGGTACGTCCCAAAATACCACAGGACAAGTCGTGTGGTACTGTCCTGTGGTACTATCCTGTGGTACTTTCCTGTGGTTCTGTCCTGTGGTACTGCCCTGTGGTATTGTCCTGTGGTACTGCCCTGTGGTACTGTCCTGTGGTACGTCCCAAAATACCACAGGACAAGTCGTGAGGTACTCTCCTGTGGTAATATCCTGTGGTACTGTCATGTGGTACGTCCCAAAATACCACAGGACAATTCCTGTGGTACTGTCCTGTGGTATGTCCCAAAATACCACAGGCCGAGTCGTGTGGTACTGTCCTGTGGTACTTTCCTGTGGTACTGCCCTGTGGTACTGTCCTGTGGTACCGGTACGTCCCAAAATACCACAGGACAAGTCGTGAGGTACTGTCCTGTGGTACTGTCCTGTGGAACGTCCCAAAATACCACAGGACAATTCCTGTGGTACTGTCCTGTGGTACTATCCTGTGGTAAGTCCCAAAATACCACAGGACAAGTCGTGAGGTACTGTCTTGTGGTACTATCCTGTGGTATTGTCCTGTGGTACTGTCCTGTGGTACGTCCCCAAATACCACAGGACAATTCCTGTGGTACTTTCCTGTGGTACTATCCTGTGGTACTGTACTGTGGAACTGCCCTGTGGTACTGTCCTGTGGTACGTCCTAAAATACCACAGTACAAGTCGTGTGGTACTGTCCTGTGGTACTATCCTGTGGTACTTTCCTGTTGTACTCTCCTGTGGTACGTCCCAAAATACCACAGGACAATTCATGTGGTACTGTCCTGTGGTACTGTTGTGTGGTATACGTCCTAAAATACCACAGGACAATTTGTGTGTATACTGTCTTGTGGTACTGTCCTGTGGTACTTTCCTGTGGTAATGCCCTGTGGTACATCCCCGAGTACCACACGAGCCTGTGACACAGTACCACAAAGTTCCTGTGTTAACATATATTTGTGTGGTACATTGTGTGGTACCAACCAGTACCACAGGGAGTACCACATGAGCCTGTAAAACAGTACCACACAGTTCCTGTGGTAACATTTATTTATGTGGTACATTGTGTGGTACTGACAAGTACTACAGGGAGTACCCTACAAGCCTGTGGTACAGTACCACACAGTTCCTGTGGTAACATTACAAGTGTGTGGTACATTGTGTGGTACCGACAAGTACCACAGGGAGTACCACAGGACTTTTTTGTTAGGGGCTATATGGGACACAAATTACTCCTGCCGCCAGGAGAACCCACGCAAGCACTGGTGTAGCCAAGGGGGGGGGGGGGGGGCAATGGGGGTTGTCGCCCCCCCCCCCCCCCCGCATGTACATGAAGCGGGTATCCCTTTCAACCTTTCATCAAGTAAGATCATATTTTTTTTCAATATGTCACTCAAAGTGTGCACCACATCGTTGGATTTTAATTAAAACAATGCAAAATCTCTCGTGCTTGGGAGGGGGTATCCCCCTCCCAAAACCTTCCCCTCATTAGTAGTGCCCCTTTCCCTAGCTTTAGTACGATTTTTAGAGTTACAAAAAATTCTGAATAGATCTGAGTGCACAAGACTTAGGCCTATCACTTACATTCCGAAAACTCAAAGTTCCCTCATGTATAAGGGAAATATCCCTTTTTAATCGACCATTTTCTCCCAGTTGTTTTTTCCCCCAAATATTCCATCAAATATACATGCGTATAAGAGATATCTCAATTTCAACTTTAAAAAGGCAAAAGTTCCATCGTACGGGAAGGTTGGTGCATAACACTCGTCCACGCATTCTCCCTGCTCGCCCGCTCCCTCTCCCATGCATACAAGTAGACTATGGCAACACTTTGAACATAAAACAGTTTTCGAAATATGCCACAAAATGTGTGCGCAAAAACGTTTAACTGCAATCAGAAAATTATACAGAATTTCCTTCCACAGACTTGCTACACTTCGTCTCTTCTGATTGACAAATTTCCAGACAGGGCCTATTCCAACAAAAGTGAGCGCCAGATTGTTGAATTTCAATTCTAAAACTGAAAAAAAAGCTCCCTTGAACATGGGAGAGCTATCTTGCTACCCTTCCACTGCGTGGTACCCACTACAGACTTAGTACACTTTGGGGAATTAAAATTTCCGAATTTTCCACAAAGAGTGTGCTCCAGGTCGCTTCATTTCAATTCTAAATACGCAAACCCTCCGTCGAGCGGGAGGGAGAATCCCCCTCCCACATCCCCCCCCCCCTAACCTCTACCTCACTTGACTTTCTACATACACAGAGATGATGCACACTTGGAATAAGAGCTAAGTTTCGTGATTTTAACACTTCCCTGAAAAATAAAGCCTATATATCTCTTATTTGGCCCTGGAAAATATTTTATTGTATTGCACCAAAAGTTTGCACCTGGGACTGTTTTATGAAAGGTTAAAATTGATTATATAGTTGATTTCAACTGTAAGTCTATGGCAGCCTGTGTGGTAAGGAAATGTAAAATCGATTTTATCTTTTGATAAAACGGGGCCCAGATCGCTGAATTTCATGTCTCAAAATGCAAAATTACCTTCGTGAGGGAGGAGAAATGCTCTTATCTATACACCCTCATGTGCATGTTTTTTTTTTCTTCTGCTTGATTGCTGAACAGAAAGCGTTCATGATATTTATTGTACGGATTGATACTAAAAAACTTGATTGATACCATCATATATGCTGTATAGGCAACTTGTTCAATGGTAATCCACATCAAAATATATTGTTACCTTAAAGGGGAAGGCTATAGTAAGTGACCAGTGGGAATCAGTGCGAATGCTTGGGGATGATTGTTCCAATTCTTGTGGGATTCATTTAAGAGTACATTATAATATTGTTGTGTGAAAATTATTTGCTTCAGAACGGTCTCATATTCAAGTAATGAGCAGCTTAATGCCCCGTCACTGACCAGGCATGCTCACCTGGAAACATTAAACTGCACATTACTTGAATATGAGACCATTCTGAAGCAAACAATTTTCACACAACAATAGATATATAATGTACTCTTGAATGAATCCCATAAGGATTGGAACAATCATCTCCAAGCATTTCCACTGATTCCCACTGATCAGTTACTAGCCTTCCCCTTCCTCGCTCCGCTCGCTCGGGCTCGGGCTCGGGCTCGGTCGCGGTCATGATATTCAGTGTAAGAATTAATAAAATAAGTCTATTTGAATGATACCATTTTATAGGCGAATTGTTCAATAATAATCTACCTCAAAATATACTGCTATTATACCTTAAACAAGTGGGACTGTTTCAAGTAGATAAAACACGCTAAAACATGCATGAAATTGCACCTTTTAAGACACAAAGAAATGCAAAAAAAAAAAAAAAATCTCACCGTGGGAGGGGGGACACAGCCTGTGAACGAGTCACATTTTAAGCCCTGTTGAACTAAAGGCGTAATGTCGAACTCTTCGGCCTCACCTGATCAATGCCGAACTCATGTAAGGGCTGTCGAACTCCTCGGCCTCACCTGATTAATGCCGAACTCATGTATGGGCTGTATGACTCGAGGACTGTATACATTTTTGGACCTTTTTATTTATTTTTTCTCAAAATGTCAAAATCGTGAGCTCTATGACTCCTTGGCGTCAAGTTCATGGGATGATCCCCTAGCTAACCCACTGACAGTACTGGGACGCACAGGCTTATTTGATTTGTTGAATGCTCACGTGTCTTTCCTTGCTAATGACCTCTGAGCTGTAGAACGAGATGACTTGAAGGGTTTCATGCCGATGAATCAGAAGTTGTTTGTGTCTGCTTATTTGATTTAATTGTTCCATGCATATTCCACGTTTAGACATTACAAACAAAGTAAATGGGAGAAGTGAAACGCCGGAAATAATATCATATTTTATGCAAATATTGCTTGCAGAGCGTTTTCACTAAAAGTTGATTTAAGGTAAATTCTTAGGATATTTCCAGTTGAAAAAAAAAATGACATCCGGACAGGTAAGAATTGAGAATGCGAACATCGAAGAACTTGGCTAGAAAAACCTAAAAGGCAAAATGAATGTCCGCTTATACATTCAACTGAAAATGTATTGGCGGTAACACCCGTACGAGGCGTAAGCCGATATACATAAAATATAAAATGCACACAGAACGTCTAGGAAAAAAAAAAATGAAGTCGAGTCAGATTTTAGTGACAAAGATACAAATTTGTTTTTAAGCTATTCAAAATGCATTAAGATATTTTTACAGTTGTCCTGACCTTGCCTGTCAGGAAAGATTCACTGCTATATCCGCATGGCATTACCTCACGTCACTTATTTTTGTGTGTAATTCAATCATCCTAAGTACTTAATGGATATCACAGCTCTCTTTCAAACAGATCAGTCCATGGAGACACTGTAAAGAAAAAGATGGAAAAAGAAACACAACACGTGGCCGGTGACTTTTTTAATTTCATCATTCTAAGCGCTTATTAGACAGTCACGCTTTCTTGCAATGGATCAGTCAAAATGCCAAAGGGGGGGGGGGTTGGGGGCTAGAGAACAAGAAAAAAACACAAAAGGTCTTAATATTTGTACTTCTAGTTTGATCCATGAATGACAGGAAAGGTAATAGCTTGATGATATTGATTGAGTGAGTGTGAGTCCATTAACCATGTTAATTATGCAACTTACCTGTGTCCTTTCCTTGATGGGGTCTCCCAAGGTTTCGTTGTCAATAAAAAGTGATAAAATATTTAAAAGTGATGCAGGATATTACTTTTGTTAATGGTTTCAAAAAAGAAGATAAACCTATCAAACTAGAGAAGCACTCTGAAAGCCCAGACCTTCGCCAAGCCGCAGCTTATTTCCACTAAAGCTATTCCAGTGATTTCGACCCATACGTATGCATGCAGCTGAAAATTTCCCAAAATAAAAGCCTTTTGTTACATCATCATCTTCAAGCTGGTATCATTGTTTTGCTGATGTTATTGTTTGTTATCGATTTTCAGTAATATTTGGATATACATGTGACCGTGCATCACAAAATGAACAAAAAGTCGCGAGCACTGATTTTGTGTGGGGACGGAAAATAGGTGAAATGGGTCAACCTAGCCAATTTTACTTTTTCATATTTTCTGAAAGAGCAAGTCTTGTACATTATGCTAAACTTTGGGATCATAAAACGAACAGGAATGTGGGAGTGTTCTGTTTTTTTAAGCAGTTTATTTCGACACTTTTTTTTAGATTAGTGTGATTAGGTGTGTCTTTGATAGAGTCCCCTTTTTATTTCTTACGAACCATGTAAACACTTAACTTTCAACTCTAAGTAACTTTAGAAAGGATGGAGCTACTCTGATTTGAAAGTTGACATCAATCATGGACAGAATGTGTTGATGAATAATTATGCTTAATATCAGTTTAATCTAATAATCCCTTCATTGTTGTTACTCCAGTGGTTTACATCCTGTGTTTTGTTCCATTCATCGCACAGCTATAGTACGGGTTGGTAAAGATTAAGCGCTTGAAAAGACACTGTACTTCAGAGCCCATATTCTCAGTTCACATTTCTTTCCCAGTGTGTGCTTTCTTGCCAATATTTAGATAGGTTAGGAGAGTCCATTTCATTTGAGTTATAAATCATTTTAGTACTTGAAGTCTTCTTTTTCAGAATATGGCCTTACCTAAAAATACAATCATGTCTGGCGACTTTTCATTGGTTTTGCGATGCAGGGTCACACATTTGAATTCAATTCAATTCAATTCAATTTATTTCACATCTTTCAAAAAACCACAAAAATAGACATATACAATGTACAGAACATAACACAGAAATATACACAAAACAAAGCATAAGCAGTACAAGGACAGTTACAGTGAAGTATAAACACAGGAAAAATAGTAAGAACTGCAGCAGATGTGTGGGAATGACAAAAGGAAATTGGCCTGTCAAAGGTCAAACCCTTGATGGATTGCATCTTACAAATTTGCATTTTAAGAATTGTGTTTAAATTACAGAACATTAACGGAGACAAAAAGAAAGACAGTAAATAAGATGGCAAGAATAAGATTATATAAAAAAAGAAGCAATGACAAGATTTACAGATAATAAACTCAGAAGACAAAATACAAACAAATACAAACCTTTCCGTGCCAGTGGGTCAAATATAAACTGATTCCACACAAAAACCCTGGAAAGGTCATCAATGACATCGACTTTGTGGCATGAAGAGGGTTAAAAATAATAGAGGAATAAAAACATCCCAATCGATAATGATGTGGTATAATCCCCATGTTGGTTCTGAATGATGTCAATGACAAGAGTCTCGATTAGCCATAGAGCCAAAATTGTCACGCAGAAACTAAAAAGGTAATAAAACACTTATAGAAAGTTTTGCAAAAAAATAAAAGAGTAAACTTAATTCGCACAGCCGTTCGATAACATTGATCGTTCTCCACTGATATTCCTAAATTATTGTGTCGTGTGTATTTTACCACCAACAAAAGTATCCTCTAATTCTCTGTTCAATTCGCAGTGGGACTGATCTATTTCCTGCTTATCTTGATTCAATCACTTGTGGTTTTAGTGAAATCTGTATAACAAAATAAATGGCTACCAAATTCATTTCAAATGATAAACAAAATTAGAAAAACATACATTCTTTTATCATTGAAAAAAAAAACAATCAAAACTTGATAAAACCTAGCAAGTAATAGTGCAGTATCTCAGAATTGACAAGGACTTCTTTGACAATAAGAGTTCAGATTTACGTACAGTGTAGGGTAAATCTACAAAGGTTTGGCTCTAAAACTAAGCATTTTACCAACAATACAATAGATGTTGCAAAAGATAAAGAAAAGAAATTAGGTTACGTAAAGACAACACACAGCTGCCTGATACAGGCTGGGCTACAGAAAACCTTGCATAACATCCTTCTATACAAGTGTACATATGTCCACCAAAGCAAAGAGAAACATGGTATACACACTCTTGATATATGATTCTTACCCAGCAGAACTGGCTGTGAAATGTCCGTTTGGGATTTGGTGACAGCAAAATACATTCTTGGATGCGTCCAAAGCAAACTACTCTTATCTCCTCATGAATGGTCAATACGGTATATCCAATTCATGAGACCGCTAGGAGTCCACACAGCCAGCCACTACCCATGAATTGCCAAGGACTGCTCCCTCGAAATCCTACTCAAAGATGCCCTTACTAAACATCAACACAATCACTAGCACTCCCCACAGCTCTACCGTACACTACAGGTGGGTTAGATGCACACTACCACCACAGCTGTCCTACCGAGAGGGGGCGGGGAGGGTGCAACGGTGGCTGGTGTCCATCGACAGACTCGGAGTAGGACTTGTAGCTCTCGAGAATAGCTTCCTCGTCCTGCTTCTTGGAGCCAAAGCCGAGTCGATCATCGCGGGCCGAGCGAACAAGCAAACCTCGTATATGGAAGGGAATGTTGATTCCGTTGTCTGGCAGTGCAAATCTCAGCGAGGCTTCTATTGGGACTTTGTATCAAGCAGCTTTACACCCATCATTGCAGAGAGGTGTGTTCCTCATGTCCACTAGACCATACCATGACTAGAGGTACATTCAGACCCTTCATTTTACTTACTGCCACCACTACCCATAGAATTACCTTGAATCTTTCTTTCTCCTTTTTTCTCTCTTTCTATCTACTCAAACCATCCAGTCAGAAATGCTCAAATATCTACAGTACAGTACTGTAGCTGCAATCAAACTTGTTGTTATTATTTTTCCCAGGCTATCCAAGTGTTTTTGCTTTCATCCTTGCAGAGGCATTGTTGGCCTACTCAAATGATTAAACAGTGTTATATCTTATCAAATATATTCAGAAATCTCAAGGGAAGCACATTATGCTCATTGCATCCAATACATTAGTTTTCTAAAGCAGGTAACATAAACAAAACACTTCAACGATACCCAGCCAGGGTTGGGTCATTTTAGTAATGCTTACTGTTTATTTTGCTGACAACAAACTGGTCAGTGCACAAAGTGCAAAGGAACAGTGATTTCATTTTAAATAGGAAAGGCAAATATCTAATGATTATCATACTGGGGGAAAAGTGCAATGCTATGCAAATCAACCTGGAATCTAAATTGGGTCTTGTACACCTAGGCTAAACAGCAGAAGCAACCCAATCCATAATATGGTCATCATAACAGACTTTGGACTGGAAGGTAAGGCACAGTAAACACATTTAGCAAACAAAAAAACCAAGGGTAAACAATGATACAACACCCCTCCCCCTCACCCCCCTCCAAAAAAAAAGTTGACATATAAATTGCTCATCAGACAAACACAACTTGTAAGTAAAAGAGTACACATTCCTTTATATTTTAGTCCATTATACAGCTCTGTGTCTTTACATAACTTTGTTTGATCCTAAATTGTGCACCTTACAGATAAATTAAAATTCAAACTAATCTCTCACTTACATGCTTATATGCCATTCTTAGAACTTAAGGCCCTCCATGGAAAGATTTGATCCTAGCCTGTCACCTTCAATGACTATGAGATAAACAGATTCTCCACAAAAGGCACTTACACTCTACACGTATAAAGTATAATGAACCTGAATCTAGCCCTTGATGTGAGGATAATCATTTCTAGAATGCAAGTTTCTTTGCAAACTTTTGTCTTCAAACATACACATTGTCCCTAATTGTGTTTTAAATAACTGGAGTGCTACCAATGAAGAAACTTTTATTCCTCTAACAAGAATATATCATGCCCATGGTAGAAACATTTAAATAGCTACATCAATTTCTAAATCTAGAAAAGTTGTTAAAGCTAACAAGAAGCTTATTTTCCAGCAATAGGGTTCCAGTCATAGAAGAAAGAAGGGAGAAAATTCCTTTAATAGAAAACCTTAAAATCATAAAATCTTCCCCTAGGGATGACTCTCAAAATGAGTCACTGAAATCACCTCAGAAATCAAATGATTATGGAAAGAAGTTCAGCAGAGTGCATAAAAGTCTAGAGGCATGAGTATTGTAAAATGGTTTGATCATAGTTGCTCTCTGGAATTTGGCACATAGCTATTTAGAGAGGCTTTTTAATAGAAATTTGAGGTGTGAGTCCCTCTACTACCATGCGATACAAGTGACTATTAGTATCAAGGAACTATGCACTGCAAATGCCTGTTGACTTGTGTAAATTCAAGATATCCTCACCATCACGTGGCCATATATCTAATTATGTGAAAAAAATTGATCTGAAATAAAGTGCAACAGACACTACATGGCTAAACATTCCTGTCATTTAATTTCTGAATTCTTTGGCTAACTCTATCTACATTATCCCAAGCTTTTTGAAGGCTTATTCTAGGGTGTAAAATAATAACTCCTTTAATAGGAACAAACAATACACGCTGAATTAAACTTCTTTTCCAATTCTTGAAACTGTGACATCTCATCTTTTAATACCAAATATCACTTTTTCTTTTCCATTGCACATAAGCTTCTTAATATATTTAAATGTCCTTTTCACTGTACATGTATCCCTACACTGCTAAGGATATTGCATGTTGTTGTTTGTTTTAGAATGCTGAACAATAAGAATTACAGAACAAAGTAGTCTGCGCCACTACCAATCAAGTTCACTGACAAGAGCGTTGATTTCTTCCGTTATCACAGCCTCCTTATCTTCATTATTATGGGAGTAATAGAATATGGTCATTCCAGCAGTATCTACAAATAGATCAGACATGAGGTGTCTTTTAATCTGTTGGGAAAATTAATAACTGCAATCGCATTCAAGAGAAGTACTACTATTATTCATTCAGAATTAGAATGCCGAGAGCGTGAGAGTATTAATCCTTTGCAAAGGATTAAAAAAAAAAAAAAAAAACAGCCGCTCAACCTGAAAAGCCCTGCAATGCATGAAAATATTTTCCTGTGTACAATGTGTGAATGAAGTACTGTACTGCCAATTGAAAACTAGTATCTTCGGCAAAATTGTGATTTATCTGTATTGGTACTCACACATGGCAACTTTTTCAAAGCTACCGTATGACACTAGATCCTGACAGGGTAAATTGTGTATTATTCTCATATTGGTGCAAGAGTGTAATAGTGATAGTGGGATCTCATTGTGCAACAAGAGCAAGAGTCTTGTAATGGTCTTAAGAGATAAAAATACAGATTTTAATTCCATCTTCATAGAGTAATATTTAAAAATTTATCCCTCTTCAACATGAACCATACTTGTAAAGACCTTCACTTAATGATATTCCTGTAGATTTTGAAAACTAGAATATGTTTCATCGATATACTTTTAATTCATAATACAATATAAAAAGCTGTTTCACTGAAAATGAAGATTCTAAGATAGCTGCTTTGCATTCAGTGATTTTTTATTTTTATTTTTATTTTTATTTTTTTTTAATTTTTTGTTGGGGGGGGGGTAATAGATTCAGGACCTTTTTCCCTTTTAATACATAACAATATAAAGATATCAGATGTTTTGAAGACAAATATTAGCTTTACTAGATTGCTTGAACACAGAAACGCAACACAGAGGAACTACCAATGTTTACAAGCTGCATAGATTGCCGATTGATCTAATCCACAAATGGTCAAATCACGACACAAAGGCTATACCCGGTACCCGTTTTAAAAAAATAAATAAATAAATAAACTGCTCTTTCTTTGCCGGTGAGAATCATTTCTTTGCAATGCTGACACACCTATTACTGTAAATACTGATATTTTCGCGCGACTAATTTTTCGCAGTCAGCTGGGTAAGAAGAATTTCACGTGTTTTTCATTCCGCGGAATCACGACCTCAGCTACTGGATTATATGGCAGGCAAAAATATTCACTTGCTTTTATTTTCGCGATAGCTTCTGGATGCGCGAAATGCGCGAAAATTTCAACACCGCGAAAATTTCCACTTTCACAGTATGCTGTTGATTTTGTTTTTTCAATACACATTTTCTTGCATACCTAATAATGTTTAAAGTGATTTATTGTTCCTTTCATTCAAAAGTTACTATTTAATCTACCACCAGCCTGCTCCTTTTCCAGAATAGTGCAGCAGTTATTCAAATCAATGACTCTTGCTTAAGTTCTTTTTGTTGCAATGATTGACATTTGAATTGATGAGGGGAATTTGTCAATCAGTTGCAACAAAAATGGTAGTTCTTCCCAATGAGAGCAGGTTCTTATGTACACAAAACTTTGCTGCACCTTCCCATCATTTCTGCATTTGTACAATCATCAGATAATCTTGGCGCCAAGTTGCACTGGAGTGGAAACTTGATACAAGGTTGCAGGCATGATGAGT
>NW_027272985.1:0-47644 GCF_040938485.1 Diadema antillarum
TGTCACTAATCTGCATGTGATTTATGCGTGAAGTTCAGAACTAAAATAAGATCGATGCTAAGATACAGTAGGCATGTTTCAATGGCAAAAGGAGTGAGATTTGGATAGCAATCCGCATCATGATCCAAATCTTACTCCGCAGAGGGAAAATTAATTGTCATTATAAGTCGACAAAATGTTGACTTACGTGTAAGTTGACTTTTGGGTAAGTTGACATGTTTTGCTTGGTCCCGATTATGTCTACTTGGGCGCGGTCGACTGTATCTCCAACCTTGTCGGTTCAAGATCCTTCCAGACACCCTGACTCGCTGTCTAATTATCATATGTGCATGACATTATACCAAAAAATGGCTACCAAAAACACTGGGTTACAAGTAAACGTACTGTACAGTGTATGTATTGCATCACTTAGCCAGATATGCAGGCACTTCCTAGAACATTCTGGATTAGGTGAGCTCTTTCCTCTTTGTATGCATGTATAGCAGCTGTACAGTTAGAAAAGGCTCCACTAATCTTGTCAATCTGCGGACATACGCACATTTATTAGCAACCATACAATACATTGTACATACCAGTATGTACAATGTGTACATTAATGACAGATGCCATGTCAGATTGGACAGGTTATGAAATTGAAATGTTGTGAACATATTCTGCATTATAGTGTTAATTGATTCATGAAAAAATATGTAACATTCTTTGCTCACACTCAATAAAATGCTCAAATTGATCTAAAACCTACATGCAAATAATTTCTAGGAGGTAATTTGGATCCTGTTGTTTTATGTCAGCATCTTCCAGCTGCGCGGTGCCTTGCCCGAGCAGAGCATGCACTTTAATGCGCACATGCAAAGCTCAATACATGCAGCTTGAACTCCCAAGTTCATTGACCCTTTCTGCCAAAAGATAAGAAATCCTTCAAAAATTCATAAAAATTCCTGGATCGCTACCAAAATTTAATCATCTATTCCTTGTATCATTATCAACTTTTCCTGTAATTTTCATTCAAATTTGTTCACAACTTTTCGAGTTATTTTGCTCAGAGACAAACAAACAAACAAACACCAATGAAAAAATCTCCTTGGTGGAGGTGATAAATAGATAAACAAGTTTTAACAGTTGAGGTAAATGTAACTTGAGATATACACTGCACAAAAATGTGTAGAAAAGAAGGGAAAGAAAGAAAGTATCAAAGACCTAAAGAAAAAAAAAAAAGAAAGAAAGATTTTGACAGGATCAAAAGGCAAGCCAAGAGGACACGGATCACCTGATGATCATTCTTATACATTATGTAGTACTCTATGCTTTGATGTCTGCCCATAATGTAGACTGTGTTAACATGTAGATTATGAGCTTGTCACGGACAGTACACTGATGATGCGGGAGGTGAATACTGCACAAATATATTGGAATCAGAAGTTTTTTAAACACAAATTTCTGACACTGAGATGTTTGAATGCCACAGCGTATCTTTCTTTCACTTGTTTCCGATGTCGTTTGTTCAGCCCCAGGGTCAGGAACTGGCCAACCTTGCCAGATGTTTCAAATCCTCAGACTACACATCACTGCAGGCTGGCGGTGTTTGGCTTGAGGGCGAGAAATACCAGTTCCTCAGGGCGGAGGGGGACATAGTATTAGCCAAGAAAAAGGGAAACGGAGCAATATCACTACAAGCTAGCAAAACAGGTAAGTACACTCTGATGTCATCCTCGTGATGTTCAGGTAGTTATTCATTCGTTTGTTTTTTACTATGTTCATCGCCGCATCCTTTCGTGTGAAATGCTACCAGTAAATAGGCGCGGCGATTTTTGTGTACTGGCGGTGCTCCGTTCTCTCTTTTCAGTGAACAAGGTTGTGCACATTGTGTGCTTTGAGTGTCAATTGGCACTGAAAACCTTTAGCTTTGTACACTCTGTGTAAAGTACCTGGCACAGATAAGGTTAAGTATTGGGCCAAGAAAAAAAAAAAGTTGTATTGGCGTAACGTGGCTGACCCTCAGAATATCTGCGAAGATAAGGTTAAGTATTAGGCCAAGGAAAAAAAAAAGTTCTATTGGCGTAACGTGGCTGACCCTCAGAATATCTGCGACCCTAGATATTTTTTTTTTTTTAATTCTTTGTTATCGTGATCACGATGGTACCATATTACGATATCGATAGTGCCATCGTTATCGCTTTGGCGCAGTCGCCATCTTTTCTAACTGAGTTTCACGACTTTTATCCTTTTTTTGCAATTTATCTACCTGCTTTAATTTAATTTGTGTCTGTAGTAGCATTATTTTTTTTTTTGTAAAACATATGATTTTCACAAGTTTTTTTTTTTGTGCTTTACCATATGGAGTCCTAGAGTGTTCGCTTCACTGCAAAATGCGGCAGTTAAAAAAAAAAAAATAGACCTTCAAACACTATTTTCATATGGCCCAAAGGTCCCAAAATTATCATCTATATGTTGTTAATTACTATAATGTCGGCTGTACACAATCTCGAGATAATGAAAGAAAACCGCTGGTCCCGAGGACTTCAATATAACAGGAGTGCACTGTATCAACACCTTTGCTCCCTATTATTCTCCTTGTTCATTCAATGAAAGTGCGTCTTCTCATTTCTCATGTCTCTCGTGTTTGTTTTCTCGCCAGCTATCATCGCAGCCCATTGTCCCGAGGGAGGCCAGCAGGGGAATGCCAACAAAGGTGTAGGAGTCGTTGCCGAGTATCTGTCCAGCATGAACATGTAAATTTGGCCCGGAGATGGGCGGAGTGCTTTTTTTTTTAAAAAGATGTCTAGGCAGCACTGGGCATGGGGAGGAGAAGGTTTGGGAGGAGGAGACTCGAGAAGACACAGGAGCATCGCAGAAAGCAACTGATGCAACTTAGTTGTTGAAGGGGACTTTGTTTCGAATTGATGTGTCTGTTTTGAGGATGACCTGTTGCATGGGATCTCACACATGCACACACAATTCATGTAGCCACTTCCTTTTTCTTTTCTCTTTCTTTTTTTTTCTGTTTTTTTTAACGATGAGATGGTCATGGAAAATGACTGATGAACATGCTTCCGCTCCTGTGTGATAATTTATCTTGTTTTTATCATGTATTAGGATGGATTCACAACTCAATACATTGATAGCATCGAGCTAATTTGGGTCAGAGTAGGTAATGCTGCGTTCAGGAACTCTTATCTGTACCCCCAAAACTTCACCTAGTTCTATTGATTCAGTTATATCGTGTACCATCTTTCATGTAACTTGCACAGACTACACAGTCATCCATTGAAAGCTCTAATGAAGTTAAAGCTCTTTTTCCTGATCTTTTTGTTAAGCATTACAGTTTTTCTAAAAAGTGAGAGGCATGGACATTATGGACACCAGGACATGCATCAGTGGGACTACATTGGAGTGACTAGATGATGGAAGTGAAGATTGTATGCTTAAAAGTAAAGTTTAAAAACTAAACCAGCCTAAACAAACAAAAGCTGCCCTGTTTCCACACCACTGTGTCCCATGTTTGACTTCCGAGAATTTATTTCAAGTTGTACCATGACATTTGATATGTCATAGAAATAGTGGCCTTTGTGATAATGCATGCTTATATGATTTTTGGCCATGCAAATTTATCACCCCAGCCTATCATGCATGCCTTGAGTTCTGAATCCATCACATTATAACCAATATCCTTAGCAGGAATTATTACAATGTATTTGAAGTGCATTATGTGAAAACGTGCCATAATCTAGGGGAAAGCGAAAGGCTTACGCATGTCCTCATATGAACTTGTCCATTGGATATGTAAAGTGGACATTTTATAACTGTTATACTCCCAAGTAAACTGCTGCAAAGAAAAATTAGCCTATACTGTCAATATGAATGCTGTGACAGAAGTATCAAAGCAATTAAATAATCATGATTAAGTTTATTGTGTAGCTGATGCTCACCTTTTTCATATATCCAGCACCATGCGATGATGAAAACAACAAAGCAAAACATTATTAGATTGCGCAATAAAAACAAGGCATATTACAAAGCTAAGATCACATGTATAGTGACATCTACTGACGCTGCCCAATTCTTTAGTGTATGTTTATACATGTCTGTGTGTGAGGTTGTGTGATCACACCATAAGAGATATACTGTAAAATCGGAAACATTCGCAGCCTGAAACTTTCGCATATTGGATCCGACAAACTTTTTTGCGGCATGAAATTTGTGCAAATCTTGGCATGCGAAATTCACAAAAGTTTGAAGCATGCGGAAATTTCTGGTGTACAGTCATACTTTGAACACTTTAGCATGTATCTCTATGGTTTAAAAACGCACACACGTTTTGATTGATGGGGGAGAGAATAGCTTTTACACAACTAGGGACAGGAGAATGAGAGCCCAGTGATGTGATGTCTGGTGCACAGGAAATGGCATTTTAAACACTGTGGTGATACAATGTACTGCGTTGCCAATTCTGCGATTGTCGAGATTGCAGAGTTATCCGCTGCAATGGTGGGGTTTGTTTTGTTTATTTTTACATAAAGCCGGCAATGTTTGGTCTCGTTTTCTCTCTTTTCATGCTCTTTTGGGCCTTGAGTGTAGTTTAAACATTTAGTGTAGTCTAAACCTGTAGTGTAGTCTAAGACAAACTCTACCACTTTTTTGTATGTCAACAAGACTTATCGGGGGTTAGCGAACACTGGCTGTTGACCAGTGTCTCGGGTGCCATGGACCAAGCCATATAGACAAAATATATGTGGATACGCATCTGAACCTGCGCCGTTGAGTGAGATGACAAATAGAAAGTTACGCAATGAAGCGACCGAAATACGTTTGATGAATGCGCCAGACTTCTCATATTGCTATGTTATGCTGCATCGATCACTGACCCCACTTTGGCTCTGAGAATTTCACAAGTGAATTGGAAATGATTGGAAAAACATAAAAAGGTATGGAATATGTGTTATCATACTCCTCATCGAGAAAACATTACATGGCTTGATATCACAATGCCTGAAGATCTTGCTATATCTATACAAAAGCACAGAAAACTTGACTCTTTATTCTCATAAAGCAAAAATGCTCACCCCCCCCCCAAAAAAAAAAAAAAAATAGGAATGCTGAATGGGTTTTGTGCATTAGGGAACCATGCATTGATTGTTCCATGTTAGTGTGATTGCTGTGTGTGTGTGTGTGTGTGTGAATAAATAGCATATATCTACTGAATCCCACGTAACTCATTAGCTAGCATGCAGACACTGGCATGCCGTGCATTAGAACATCGACATTATTGCTTTTCTCCATGTCTTCACATATTATGCATAATTATGAAGACTTAACCCGGCAATAGTTACTCGTGCATTCAGGAGGTATGTAGATTATCGTTCATTGAATACATGCTTACATCCCCTTTTCAGACAAAGAGAATGCCCCACATTTCCACTCGTACTCGTATGCGGGTACTTGTGAGGCAAGAAATGACTATTGACGTCACATGCAGTTGAACCTTGTTGTGATGAGGTTGGATGTAACAAAACCCCCTTATAACAAGGTGATTTCGTATGCCCCAGCTCTTCACAATTTTTGCTTTTTGTTTTCATACCCTGATATAGTGAGAAACCTGATATGACAGGGTAACTGTCACAGTATCTAGGTTCTTGTTCTAACAAGGTTTTTCTGTACAAGTACAGGTGTACTTGCATCATCAATGTGTATTGGCCTTTCTCTTCTGTCATGCTGTTTCAGTAATCAATAGTATTCATGAGACACGTTATTGTGTCAGCCAATTATGAAGGCCCTATCACTTATGTCGCCAATAGACATGTTCCCGGCCTGTGTCACAAAAGCATGAATGAGAATGATATCTGAGGAGCGTAAGAAGAGACTTTTTAGTTTCATCTCGGCGCTCCTTTAACAATTTTCTGAATGATACATGTATTAGACAAAGCATTGAGATTAAAGGTTCAGTGATGAACGCACAGATTTAAATACATATACTGAATGTAGTATCCATAAAATTTCTCTCTTTAACTGTTTTTGCCATTGCTGGTCCGAACTTGTACTCAAAGCTGATTAATGGCATTAAGTGAAGATGCCCTGTAGGTTTATGCAATGCTGTATGTCTATAAGTTGCCATTGTTGACCATATTAAAGATGGCCTAACAGAGTAAAGTGAGAAACAGATTTGTGGGAAGTTTCATCCAGTTTGACGTAAGAATACAATTGTTGCAAAATACGTAAAAGCTTGTATAATGCAGCAACTTTCGGACCCTTCTTGCTGCAAGACCTCTATCCAGCTGTGTGCTAGATTTTATCAATATATCGAAGCCAGTGAGCATGTGATGTGGCATTTAACTGCTGTGTATTTACGCTATAGTCTAACCCTGCATGTTTATAATTGTTATAAACAGTTACGAAAAAGAAGGGAAATTCAGAAGCGGGGGGAAGTCGGCAATACGGATCAAAACCTAAACTGTAGAGATGGTGTTGACCAGTTCTGATGCTTTTTGCATTGAGCAAGTTGGAGGTACATGAAAGTATGAAGATTGAAGCGTGTTGAGCAGCAAGAGATTTCTTCTGTGTATCTCTATGTTTTCATTACCTTTAAAGAAGTCAATAAACACTAGCAATCATATTGCTGGATAATCAGCAAGATATTTGTGATTTGTGTGTTGTTGTTGTGTTTTTTTTTTCTTTTGTGATGATATGTCTGCCATTGTATGATCACCAAAGTTGTCTGTCTGTGTGTCCCTGCCTGCATGATGCCTCTGCCACGAAGTGTCACCGGAATGCCCTTCTGTTCATCGGTCCGTCCATCTGTTAGCAATGCCTTGGAGAATACTTGATGCATACACTTACACTAGGTACCATTGTCTGTACATGTACATGTATATATATGCATTACAACTACACAATGAGGCCTGGTCCCTTTCCATAGAGTAGTACAGTACAACATTTAAATTCCAAAAATGAAACAATTTTTCATATGGATGGGAGATATCCCCTTCCGATTCACCCTCCCTCACGCGGTTTCCCTTCATAGATTTAGTATACTTTTTTTGATCGACGATTTCCCAAATATTTGGTCAGTACATACGAGATACACTTGTATTTTAATTGCAATTCTAAAAATGCAAAAGCTCCTTCGTGTGGGAGGGGTATGGGATGCCAATCTATCCCCCCCCCCAAACACACACACACACACACACACACACACTCCCGCCCTCTGCCTGCTCATCACACAGTTCCCCTTCATGCATAGACTAGACCTATGGTTACACTTGGGGATTGTTCAAAATGTTCCACCAAAAGCATGCACCAAATCTTTGAATTGCACTTTTAGAAATGCAAAAGCTTCCTGATGTGTTGTAAATGACAGATGAGGTGCACAGTTTCTACCCCTCCCCCATGGAATAGGGCCTATAGTTCTGTGCCTAAATCCCCCAAACACACACACACACACACACACACACACACACACACACACTCCTCTAGCTCAGTCACCCCCCCCCCCCCCCATAGACTATAGTACAATTTGGGGATTGACAATTTTCCGAATATTCCAGGAAAAGGGTGCATCAGGTCCCCATTTCATAAAAGATGTTGGGAAGCAACTTTTCCTGGAATGGCAACTTACCAAAGCAACATCCAGTCAGGAACTTGCTGGATTCTTATCGCTACATGTTCCCTGACAATTGCCATTCCAGCAAGAAGTTTTATCATATCAAATTTATGTACATCAGATCGTTATATTTCAATTCTAACCCCCTCCCCCCCAAAAAAAAAGAAAAAAAAAAAACCTTTGTTGTGTGTGTGTGTGTGGGGGGGGGGGGGGGGCAATCCAGCCCTCCCCCCTCCCCCCCCCCCACCCCTTGTCTACCTCCATAGGTGTGGTACACTCTGACGACGCACGCACAGAACAAGAAGAGAGACACCTCGATTTCGTCATCCACATTTTCCTGAATATCTGTTTGTCTTAGACTCGTGCTAGAAAATATTAAGTATCACTTAAAGGACAAGTTCACCTTCACAGACATGTGGGTTGAGTGAATGCAGCAATATTAGTAAAACACATCAGTGAAAGTTTGAGGAAAATCAGACAATCCGTTCTTGAGTTATGCACTTTTGAAGTTTCTGCTCACTGAAGGCTGGATGAGAAGACTACTATAGCTTGTGATGTCACATGAGTACAACGATAATTATAAAGAAAGAATAAAGAAAATTCAACATATTCTCACTTTTCTCGCATGACAAAAGAACACTTGACTTCTCTCTTTCAGAAGGCAGGGGGAATAATATTACCCTTAACATACGTCCGTGACAAATTGAGGAAATGTACACTTTTTTCAAAAAGTAAAATTTTGTGAAATTCTTTTTATTTTCTTTATGTCGTTGTACGCATATGACATCATACACTGTAGTAGTCTTCTCATCCAGTAACTGCGCAGATACTTTAAAAATTCATAACTTTTGAACGGATTGTCCGATTTTCCCCACACTTTCACTGATGTGTTCTACTGATATTGTTGCATTCACTCAGTCCACATGTATATGAAGGTGAACCTGTCCTTTAAGGTGATTATTACCCCGCTCCCGCCGCCCAGATTCCTCTGAAAAAGAATTGAACCAGGGTTTTAAGGTTATGTGTGTGTGTGTGTGTGTGTGTGTGTGTGTGTGTGTGTGCGTGCGTGTGTATATGTAGTACCTTGTGAGTACCTTGTGAGTTTGACTGCTTCAGAATTGAGGAAGTAGTTCACTCCCCAAGATTTTCAAGAAAATATGCCATTACCATGGCAACACCTTGTCGGGTACAAAGACAGTGTCTTACATAACTACCCCTGTAGATCATTATAGTCAACACTTTCTCCGACAAACACACAAATACATGTCCTGCACATCCACACCTCAGTGCCATTATGTACACCAAATTTGAGTTCAATTGCTTCAAAATTGTGGAAGTAGTTCACTCCACAAGATTTCAAGAAAATATGCCGTTACCATGGCAACGCCTCGTCGGGTACAAACACGAAGAGTGTCTTGCATAACTACACCTAAAGATCATTACCGGTACCATACCAAATTTGAAATAAATTACTTAAATACTGTGGAAGAAGTTCACTCCTCAAGGTTTGGGGAAAATTGTGGTTACCATGGCAACACTTTCTCCAACAAACATAAAAAGCATGTTTTGCACATCTACACCTAAATGTCATTATGCACACCAAATTTGAGTTCAATTGCTTCAAAATTGTGGAAGTGGTCACAAGTTTTTCATGAAAATATGCCGTTACCTGCAATCCTTGTTGGGTATATACACAGTGTACGTGTCTTGCATTACACTTATAGATCATATATTCATACCAAATTTGAAATAAATTGCTTAAATACTGTGGTATTTCACAAGGTTTTGGGAAAATTTTGGTTACCATCGCAATGCTTTTTTTCGACCAACACAGTCTTGCCCATCTACACCTCAAATGCGCCATCATGTACCCGAAGTTTCATCAAAATTGCTTTTTCGCGACGCAAGATTTGCAACGGACCGCCCGACAGTCCAACCGACTACACGCTGATTCCTATACCCATACCCCCTTTGGGACTTCGGGTATGCAGGGATATAAAATCCATCATTACATTCGACCAAAATCTAAATCTTCGATGGGCCTCGATCACGTTGAGGGGGATACCCCTCTCCCACATCCTCCCGAACAACCCCACCGCCCCCCCCCCCCCCCCCCCCCCGCCATTCGCTCATCAGCTCCCTGACCCTGGCACATCTCACGTGCACATGTATCCTCCCAAGTTTTGCCCCCCCCCCCCCCCTCCCATCTTGAAAACAAATTTTATTAAACACTCGGTACCTGTGGCAGATCCAGAGGGGAGCGTGCGCCGGTTGCGCTCTTTATTCTCCTCTTTATTTTTCGTAGAAAACAAAAAAGAAAAAGAAAAACAAATTAAATGAAACCCGAAAGTGCCACCAGAAATATTAGTCACGCCCACCCTCCCCCCCCCCCCCCTTTACAGAATTCCTGGATCCGCCCTAGCTGGGTACAATAGACGATTGGTATAATTATGATTATGGGTCAAAGAAAAGATTACTGCAAGTAATTATGACGATGCGCTATGATCAGCCAAAGTGGGACGGTACCACTAGCTGGACCATAGAGATAATAAATAGATCTCTATGCACATGGACGCGGAGACTCCAACTCTCCCGTTTTCGACGGGAGATCTCCCGCCGAAAACCCAGTTTTGCAAAATCTCCCGTTCTCCCGCTGGAGATTTGATTTCTCCCGCCCTGGCTCTGTGTCTCCCGGTGGAGAGGATTTCTTACTAATTATTGCTATCGTATGTTGAAAAAAATAAGCCTTAGCCGTTAGATAGCACCAAAGAACATCTAGAACCCTAGGAACTTCGCGCTTCGCACACATCAACTCGGAGTCTCCCGTTTGCTAGGGGTTTCGGGCGGGAGAATCTCCAGATCAGAAGGTGCTTGGGGTTGGAGTCTCTGAATCAGGACGGTGCGCGGAAGGAACAGGCCCTACTTGCTTACGTACCGTGCCGATGATTTCCACGGTTTACTAAAATCATTAAACCTGCTTAAACATCTTCAAATTGGCAGCGCAGTAGTCTTCCTTACTAGGCGCTCTCTAGCTCTGCAATCCACCGCTTGCCAGATTAGGAGCGCGAAATTCCGAATTGAACTTTATATCGGAGAGTGTACCATATGAATGGATCTCGATATATGCACGAGACAGTAACAGAGCTACCAAGTCTCACGCATTGTGAGACTCAAGCATTTAGGGTCTGTCTCACGATCTCACGCACGACAACCATTTGTGTCACACATTGGGAGCATAAAGTGAGAGTTGTAATTGAAGGCATGTTTCTCATTTGTCTTTCAAAATAAGCAAAAATAGTCACTTAAGTATGCACCAGCTTGCACCATTGGGGAGCTAAAAATTGAAAAAAAAAACTCCCTACCGTGGGAGGGCGGACACCCTCCTCCCACACCCTGATTCCCTCGCTCGCAGTCGCTTCGCTCCCTCGCTCACGCACATGCGCGCGCGCCGAGATGCCGAGTCATGAAAATCCATAGAGATATTATACTAAGAACATATTATAGTATACATCTCTATGTGAAAATCTCACTCATATATTTTTTTTTAATCTTGGCATCTATGCAGGGATAAAATGATGACGTGAATGTGAGAGCGACCTAGGTCCATGAAAAGAGATTTTTTCTCCTCTCCATCATCTAATCACACTCGTTAAAAGCTCTTTGGGTCCATGATTATACCAAAGATAATAGAGCGCAGCACAGCTAGCAGCGATCGTCTTCGCATCTCATGCTTAAAAACCAAATATCCTACACGGATGTGTGCTTACAATACTGTACTCTGCATGCAGTTCACACCAAATAGTTTGTAGCTTCTTCGTAAGATCAGGGTCTTCGCTTGTATACTCAGTACTCTATGATACTAGTAGATACCAAAGAGTTATATAGATACCACAGAACTATTATAGTCCTGTGATAGATACTAGTACCCCATGCTAGCCCACCACCAAAGAGTACGGATTTTACACTATGCCAACTGCATGACGACGTCAGGACATGCACACAGGAAGTGGGCGTAGCGTACAGTAACTAACTCGTCTTTCGTACAACTCGCCCTTTTAAATGAACGATTAAAAAAAAAAAAAGCGGTATCGATCATGTTGGATCCAGCACGAAAGGTTTGAATCGATAACATGGCTGCTAAGAGGTCTTCTTCTTCTTCTTCTGATTAAGTCTGCCTCCTTCAATAGACTGAAGATTCTTGCAGACTGGTGCTATTTACATTATAATACAATTTATTTACAGATATTTACAAGCACATAGAAAATTTGACGAAAATACTAGCCACTGTGATCAACCGTTAGACGGTTTCGAAATGATCCCACAGATGGCGCTGAAACAATTTCTGACGACAGGGAATTCCAGTTCCTTACAGTTCTTGGGAAGAACAGTTCTTGGGAAGAGGTCAGGGCCCCGTCTTATAAAGTCTTCAAATCAATCACAAGTCCCCAAACCAATCGCAACTTGCATTGAAGCTCACATAAAACTTGTGATTGATTTCTATCACAAGTCTTTATAAGACAGGCCCCAGTGCACTGCTATGGCTAAGAGGAATTTTCTCATTGCCCCTTATTCTGCGTCTCTTCCGTGTTTCAAAGACATTCATGGTAGAATTATCTCATTTTCTTTTTACCTTAGCAAATTTGGAGTTTCATATACTTGTACTACGCATGATGAAGAAGTAAGAACATGAATGAATATAGGCGGCGCCGAATACTTTATAAGCAAAAACGTAGGTTAATACTGTTCATCCGATTCACTCAAACTTGTTCATTGTTCAGTTCAAATGCAGTGTTACTGTAGGCCCCGTGTACAGAAAAACATTGTCCAACAAAACCTAATTCAACTATGTTAGCTCGTGTATAGGGCCTACATATTACTGAAGTATGAATTTCGACGATCGTGAGAGGAAATAGATAAAAGTATTGCTCACTCTATCAACAAAGTATGAGACTAAAAGGGGAAATTCAGTCCAAATATATAAGTTAGCCTGATAAGAAAGAGTAAAATATTGCGAGTTTAACGAAAGAATTTGGATCGAATCTGGGTGAAAAATAAATAAGGAAGTTATGACATTTCGATGTTTCACTAATTTTTCAGGAAACAGTTCTTGAACGGTCAATATGAATATGCAAATGGAAAAGTGAGCATGCATGTCATTCCCTCACAACTTGCCATAAGAATGTACATAAGATATTCAAATTTCCAGTTTATCATTCAAACGCAATTATGCCCGAGGCTCCAATCCTTGTATATCAAACTGATCACTTTTCTGAAGTTGTTCAACTAGGAATAACATCATGTTTCAGACTTCAAGGACAAAAACATTGAATTTTTATCATTTTTTTTTTTTTGGTACACGATCAATGGAAAATTGTGAGGGCATGACATGGTTAGCTCACTCATTTGCATATTCATATCCACTGTACAAGAACTGTTTTCCAGAAATTAGCAAAACTTCAAAATGTCACGTAACTTCCTTATTTTTCATCCAATTTCAGTCAAATCTTTATCGTTGATTTTACCTTTTTTATCAAACTAACTTACATTTGGACTAGATTTCCTCTTGAGAAAAACAAAAAGGGGGCGTCCGCTGCCATACCCCATCACCTGCTTTGGTTGAAATTGGCATACTTGTCTGCATCAAGGAATCTGAACAGAAGTAGCTTGAAATTGTTTGATTCTTTCAATATGTAATTACTGGAGATTTTAAGTGCCCTTTTACATGACGATATACTTCATGTTGTCAAGTCAACTTATGTCGACAGATCAAGATAGTGAACTTACCATGTCGACTTATCAACTTTATTAAGTCGAGATGGCGACACAATAATCACGCCAATAAGTCGACTTCCCAAAAAGTGTATATGTCGAGTCGGACAACATGAATTATCTTACCAAGTCGACTTCACAAAAAGTATATGTCAGTATGGTGACATATGATTTGAAGTCGATTTGGCAAGATAATCCAGAAATTATGCCATGTCGACATGTCGACATATTTTATCATTCTTTTTGAGAATTGACTCGGCGATATAATCTACACGTCGCCGTGAAAGACACTACACGAAATAAGAAGAGAAAGGAATTTCTTATTATGATATACAATAGCAAAATAATTCTCCCCATTCGATCCCACAGAGTTCAATATAAAGGGAATTCTACACAAATTCATTTTTCATGTAAATCACACGTTCCATCAACTTGATACTGACATAAAAATTATGTTAAAGGTATAATAGCAAATTTTCCCCCTGCTTCATGAAAGCGGTTAGTCTACTGCTCTTTCATTATGCAAAAAAAAAAAAGAATTTTTGTGGAATTCCCTTTATATTTTCTTTATATTGCTCTCCACACGTAGACGTCATAACCTCTAGTGGTCTCCTCATCCAGCGGTTTCAACACCAAAACTTTAAAAATTCTTAACTTTTGCGTCGATTGTCCGATTTTCTTCAAACTTTCACTGACGAACCTCTAGGTATAGGGTATTTGTTTGATTTGGATTAATGAACCTTCAGAAATGAACAGCAGACAGTTCGTTATTCCGAAGGTTCGTTATTCTGAAGGTTCTTTAGTCCGAAGGTTCGTTAGTCCGAAGGTTCGTTATTCCGAAGATTCATTATTACGAAGGTTCGTTAATCCAAAAATGTGATAAGATTTGTTATTCCAAAGGTTCATTAATCCGAAAATGAAATAAGGTTCGTTATTCCGAAGGTTCGTTAATCCAAAAATGAAACAAAGCTTGATATTCGAAAGTTCGTTAGGGACCCTATTTCATTTTCGGATCAACGAACCTTTGGAATAACGAACCCTATTTCATTTTCGGATTAACAAATCTTCGGAATAACGAACCTTCGGAATTACGCCACAAATGATCGGATTAACAAACCTTTTTTCATTTTCGGATTAACGAACCTCTATAAGGTATGGAGAATTTATGTGTTTTGGATTAACGAACCTTCAGAATAACGAACAGCATGCACCCAGACATACAAGTATGATAGAAAATTACTTTTCCATTTGCACGTGTTTATACATGAAATAGTAATACAATTATAGTTACAGTCACAAACATTATAATGCTTATCAGGTGAACAGTACCATCACCTTCATTTCCCTTGTATGTACTAAAATCATTACAGATTGAATTTTATTCAGACTCTATAGCCCTTCCTTTTAAAGAGATTCAGCTGAAGGCATAATACAGAACAGTCTGATGCGAATCATTCGAGGGCTGGTTGTTTTGTTGTGTTTTTTTTTTTTTCGCTTTCATGTGATACTGAAAATAGTAAAAATTTGTGCGCAAAATTATCAAGTTTTATGGACATTTCAGAGGAAAATGAGACAGACACAAAGTTATGAACTTAAAATTTGGGAAGTAAAAAACATTGGCAACCATGTTTGACAAAAGTATTGAGAAGCTCTCCAATGTTTAGCACACAACATTTTCATATACATGTAGTCAAATATTTGAGCACGTGCAGAATCCATCCGCCTAGAAAGACATGTGTAGAAACGCATCAATCTTACACGCCAAGAACAAGTCTGAAGAAAATCTTTGTCGGGAGGGAAAAAAAAAAAGAAAATTGACGACTTTTTGTGTACGGGCCTGCGAACTGAAACAGAGATGGGCAACACCTACATCACACAGAGTTGCCAGTTTGCCATCATCAGATTTAAATATTCAAAATAACGTGTGTGTGTGTGTGTGTGTGTGTGTGTGTGTGTTTGAGTGTATGTGTGTGTGCGTGTGTGTGTGTGTTTGAGTGTGTGTTTGAGTGTATGTATGTGTGTGTTTGAGTGTGTGTGTGTGTGTGTGTGTTTGAGTGTGTTGTGTGTGAGTGTGTGTGTGTGTGTGTGTGTGTCCAATTTCCCCTTCCCCAGCTTTTCACTGATTTACTTCTCTTATTCTATAGTCCTACTGTTTTCGTAACGAGCAAAGAATATCAGGATTGAATATCCCTTTCAGAGTTACTTAATTGTATGCTGATACTCATTTTCCTCAAACAAAAGGAAATGAAAAAAAAAATATGCAGAAAAGCAACTTTAACATTCTATTTTCTTTCTTTCATGTTGATATGAAACTTTGAATATCACATAGAGCCGACCTTGCCTCAAATGAAGTTTAGGCCTATAGGTCCTACATACTTATCTAACGTTACAAAAGTTTGAGTCCTTATCACATTACATTCGACTCATATTTTCAACACATGTTATGAAGTTGAAGAATTACAAGCCTACGAGATTTTCTTTTTAATATATACAGCTATCTATGTTTTGAGTAAATGTTCATTATAGGCCTAAAGTTGATTTGAGAAGAGATACGTTAAATAAAAATGAAAGAGGAAATACATCGTAATGACACAAATTCAGTTTAGGAGGGGAACAATTGAACTGAATGATATTAGTTATAAACAGATTTATTCACAATTTCTGAAGATTGAAAAAAAAATAGGTCAACAATAGATCGACTTAAAGAAGATTGTATAGTTTTTACAGTGAATAGTTTGGAAATGTATTTTTGCGATGAAGATATAGATGCTATCGATTTATTTTTGAATAATCGATCACGAGAGGTGCAATCAGTTACACGTAATTAAGCATGCAAATCAGCAGCTACTACTATGCAAATTTATCAAGGATTACTTAGTTCCCCTTTTCAGGAAATGAGAGGAAACAACTGTTATATTCAATACATCTGGACGAGCGAAAACAATATGAAAACTGCAAAAATGTTGTGATTGATTGTGAATTTGGGGAACTCTCAAGATTGAAAGACATAGGTTGGGTTAATTATGAAACATTTATTGATTTGCTGAACCATTATTTTGATACATAAGAGTGGGGAAAGGAAATCACATCCACATTCAGATATTAGATAGGATTTTAGAAGATGGATTTGAAGAGAGAAAACTCATTTTCAGGATGAATAACTGAGAAATTAAAAAAAAAAAAATGACAGGCACGATTCCGTTGGCGAGTTGTCCATTCCGGACGGCCGAGTTAGTCTGACGGGCAGGAGCGCGCGCATGCTTGCGCTCGCGATCATGACAAACAACAGGTTTGATACCATTGACATAGAAAAACGGCGCTTGCGGCCAAGGCCCGCACGCTGGAGCTCTACATCGTATAACGCTACGACTTACTACCACGCGCAGAATCTTCCATGCAGTGCACTGCATGCAGCGCCTAGCTAAGCTAGCCTGGCTGCGAACGAATGGTGCGCATTCATTCCGCAATTGCAAACAAGCAAGCTGAAATTGTGTCGTGTCGTACTCGAGCATTACACACGGGGATCCTTACACACTACACTAGCACTCGTCTAGCTAGCTTGGAAGGAAATTTGGACTGCTACTGCAATTTACCACAGTAATTCATAACTGTGTCTTCCGTATAAGACTGTTCTCCTAAGGTTAACCGAGTACCTCATCTCATACAAAATCATGTCGTGGGATTCATACATCGATAATTTAGTTTCCCAAACGAAGGATAAGCAAGGAACTGCACATGCCGACAGGGCGTGTATTATCGGTTTAGATGGTGGAGCTCCCTGGACAAGTCCTACTCATGCATGTGCATTGAAGGTGGGGAACTCTATTGTTACATACAGTACAGGTGTACGTTAGTAACTTACAGGGGTGTATCAAGGATTTTTTTTTCGGGGGGGGGGGCGTGATCATAACTTTTTGGACCCTTTTGCAATGAAAGATACTAAATTTATACATGCGAAGCTAAGAAAATACGGCAAAATCGTGAAATAGGCCCCACCGCACCGCAGTGCAGTGCGCGTGCACCCGTGCGTTAGCAAACGGGTAAAATTTAGCCCGGTCTGGTCAGGCTAAAGGGAATGGTAGCCTAACGTTAGGTAGATCTATGCATGGGTGTGCCTAAGTCGAAAATACGGTAAGGCGCATGCGCGCGCATTCAAATCTACGTACTAACGTAGGGCCTAGGCCTACCTGATATTTAATACTAACAGTTAACATGTTAATAGTAACGTTACTTAAATTGGTATGGTAATCATGATGTAGAAATGCACACCCATGCATAGATCTACCTAACTGCGACCAGCAGCCCCAACGTACAACGTACAGTGTTGGGGCTGCGCCGTTTTGGCATCGATATTTTAATGTTGTACCAAACGGGTGCCGTTCCGGCGCTGTATTTCCTTAATTTTTCAACAAAAACTACTGGGAATACTTACATGGGTCGACTAAACCTAAATGATTCACATCGGCAGACGTGGCGACTGAGTACGTACTCAGTCGCCTCGTCTGCACTCGAGCATTGCCGCGCCGCCGCGCCTGGCGACACACACGCCAGTAATCGCTCGCATTTCAGCATTCGCATGGGTCGTTTGACATCGCATTTAAATCCATGATTTTAGATATGATGCCTCAAACTGATTTTGCTCAAATTTCGTGAGTAACTAGGAAACTTGTGAAGCTTTATGGACATAATCAAGCGAATTGCCGCAGTCCTTTCATTTTCGCGTTGCATTGCAAAAAAGCGTGGAGACTCCTTATAAGGGGTGCTCCGGGGGTTACTTATAAGGGGGACGGGGTTACTTATAAGGGGGACGGGTTACTTATAAGGAGGGGCCCCCCTTGTGAGTGGGTTTCCCAAACTGAGTATAGGTATCGTGCCTATTGCATATTGCGATGCAACACCAACACACATTGCTATCGAAGAATGTTCGTTTATATTCCAATACAATGTGTGCCTAAATAATGTTCTGTGGTGACAAAGGCAAATTTTTGACAGTAAAAGAAGCGGCAGCAGAAGAAACTGCCTGCCGCATGCCATTTTCTGCTCGCGGGATGCCGACCAGACGCGCGACGCTGTTAGAGTACGCTGTGCGAATCTCTACGTACAGCGACTGGGCCGTGTATAGTTACTCGCGGGAATGCCGTGGCGTGGTGTGTACCTGCTCTGCAGTATGCATCCACCGGACTAGCAATGGCCGCGCACTCACAGCGCATCCGCACACATGTGATTGTCATGTATGGATTGCATGCACAGAATACATACTCCCTTACGGAATATCGTAGCTGCAGCAGCGTGATGTACGGTGAATGACGGCACGGTGCTTACAGGGCCAGGGTAAGGGAAACTTGCTGAAACTTTTACAAATTATGTTTACGAACCAAAAGAAAATGAAATTGCTTGAATAAAACGTATGCAAAAATCGTTTCAGTATTTTCGGGGGTGCGTCAAATGTACCTGACCTTTCAACGTGTTGTCCGTCAAAAAAGTGACTGTGGTGTTCGTCACTTGCAGCGTTTTGTCAGTCAAAAAAGTGACTGTGGTGTCCGTCAAAAACCCTGTGTGGTCAGTCAAAAAATGACCATGACGCACCCATGCCCGGGGGTAGTGGGGTGCGTCATTACATTGACAAGTGCATTATTTTTTCAACATACGATAGCAATAAGTAAGAAATCCTTTCCACCGGGAGACACAGAGCCAGGGCGGGAGATATCAAATCTCCAGCAGGAGAACGGGAGATTTTGCAAAAATAGGTTTTCGGCGGGAGATCTCCCGTCGAAAACAGGAGAGTTGGAGTCTCTGTGGTTGAGTTGAATTCGGCGTTTTGTTGGTATCCAGACCTTACTGTTGAATTTTTCGGAGTAATTGTGCGGTGGCATCTTTTCCTTCGAGCGCTTCACAAAATCAACAATCTACCACGCATGCGCAACCAGAAGTAGTTGCGTTTTACGTACGCCCATGCGCCCGTGCGTTTTATGTGTTACGTACGTGAAGCTACAACACTCGTATCCGCGCGTGCTGTGCCGGCAATGATTTGACCTTTTTATGGGTCACTCCGACTAGCTCATCACTTCCGCCCCGACTACCTACAATGTAGTATACGAGAGTGAATGCCATTCAAATAATACGCAGATGAGGAGTGAAGCAATACGGACGTTTACAGACCTGACTTTAGCCACGGATTTCGGTGAGTTTTAGACGTAATTAAACAAAAAATCGCATACCGATTATTGAATGATTGTCATAGATTATGGTAATTCCTTATATTTTAGTTTTGCACGATTAATAAAGATATTCATGAAGGAAACGTACGCCCACCGCTGAAAAATAACAACGTCTGCGAAGGAATAGACGTGCAGCCGCTGTCGTCTGCGTGTAGTTATCATTCCCTTAACGTAGCGTTTTTCATATAAAAATCAGATGTACACCAAGCCATGAAATGAGATCAATTATCCGTAGATTGATATGTAATATACACATAAAAAGTGTTGAAATCAGCTGATTTTTTCGTTTTCTTGAAAAAATCTTGCATTTTAATAACTTTTCGTGTCTACGATTTTCCCATTACTTAGCGAGCGCCCTAGTGGCTTCGATTTGCCGATCATCGTAAGTAGAGAGCTGAGCCAGCGTGCGGTGTCCGCGGGCAGTCGTAAATCACACAACACCTGTAGCGACTCCAGCGGCAGCAAGCTCGAAGCTCTTCACGGGCTCCGATCGGGCCAGCCAATTTCACTGAAACAGGCATTGCAAGGTCCATTTCGTGTACCGTTCTTGTCGCATGAGCTCACATGAGCTCGATAAATTTTCCTTTCAAAAAATCAGAAAACACTTCAATTTTGAAAAAAGTGAAGTTTTGATACTGCCATATTTTGCGCAATGTGGATTAAGTACAAAATACACCAAAGGTCACGACAAATAAGTGCGAAATTTCGACTTAAAATGCCGAACAGATCGTCCTCCTTTGGCTACTCGCGGTAGGTAGCAGACGCAAACCCACATACAGGATGGCAAAAGTAGTACAGGTTTGTGATTCGAACATGTTGTTTGCAGTACGGCCGTATTACTTTTGAAAAGAATGATATCAATGCACCCCAGTCATAACTGCTACAGCTAGCGATCGTCGCGAATGGGCTCAGAAAGTGAGCACACTGCGTGTGTAGAAAACGATGTACATGCGCAAGGGCGCCATCTAGTGCTGAATGACGAACGCTACAAGTTAACGTTAAATGATTTGTTCATGAAATTTCTTATGGCTATCAGACATGCTAAGATGGACTTTATCAGACGGTTTCGGTACCACGGTTTCATGGAATTTGAAAGTCAATTACAAATTAGGCTGCGTTCACAGAGAAGTAGGGCCTACTCAGAGACTCCAACTCTCCCGTTTTCGACGGGAGATCTCCCGCCGACCAGCAGGCAAAAGGTCAAACGTCAAATGAAACATTTTTTTTTTTTTTATATCTGGGAAATAGTTTCAGGAACTTTCATGGAAATAAATGAATATGCATGTATTGATGGGCAGAAATTGTTTTGGAAATATTAGGGTTAAAGGTCAAACATAAAGTGAAAATGTTATAATTCCAATTTCTTTTTTTTTCCTCATACCCGGAAATGATTTTAAGGTACAATGTACATTCATGCAACTTAAGGCAAAAGGTCAAACGTCAAATGAAACATTTTTTTTTATATTTATATCTGGGAAATAGTTCAAGGAACTTTCATGGAACTAAATGAATATATGCATGTATTGATGGGCAGAAATTGTTTTGGAAATATTAGGGTTAAAGGTCAAACATAAAGTGAAAATGTTATAATTCCAATTTCTTTTTTTTCCTCATACCCGGAAATGGTTTTAAGGTACAATGTACATTCATGGAACTTAATGAATATTCATGTACTGATTGGCAGTGATTGTCTTTGAGACTTTAGGGCCTGCGTGTTATTTTGATTTTGTAATTTTACATACAATGTATATTATTATATGTAATACTGTGTATGTATATTTTTCACTTTTGTAAAATCATTTGTATGCTGTGCATAGTTAGCACACAACGGAACGCAACGACGAGTGGTAAACTTTCGTACTTCAATCATGATTTTATATGAATGACAGCTGCGTTATGTTTTAAAGGGAACATAAACCCAAAGAGCAATGTGGATTGAGTGAAAGCAGTAATATTAGTAGAACACATCAGTGAAAGTTTGAGGAAAATTGGGCAGTCGATGCAAAAGTTATGAATTTTTAAAGTTTTGGTGTTGGAACTGCTGGGTAAGGAGACTATTAGGCCAAGTAAAAAAAGAAACCAGTTTCTCGTCCTCGCGCGCATCGATTTTGGCCGCCACATCGATTTTTTTACTATTTACTATTTTCAAAATGGCGCTGAAAATACCAAGAAATTCATAATTCTCGTCCCAGCCCGCTCCCCGCCCGCATCGATTTTCTGTTGCCGCATCGACTTTTTTGATATTTACTATTTTTTTCGGCCGCCGAAAAAAAAAGATCGACAATTCACCTACCAATCGTGATGTCTAATTTCTAATTACGCCTTGCGTCCTCTACTTAGCTGTAGTACAGCTGTAGCTTCTGTAGTGCGTATGTAATAACGCATGCATTTCACACTGCGAGCTCGGCAAGAAGGAATGACCCACAAAGCAGTTGAACTGTAGTTGGATGGGCGGGCCTGGGCTGTGATGTACAGCGCACTCGGTACGTCGTGATGTAGACAGGACGTTGAGCACCTTCTGTACATTTACAGTTTGGAAATTGTCCTCGTTATAACCGGAATCTCGTTATAACCGAACACGTTATAACCGATTCGTTCTGCCATTACACGCAAAGGAAAACGGGACCGACGCGATCACCTCGTTATAAGCGCGTTCCTCATTATAACCGAACTCGTTATAACGGGGTTTCACTGTAGTAGAGGAGACCAGCCAGCCAGCATAGCATCGTTCTGGAGCTAGAAAAAAAAAAATCATGGAGTGATGGAGAGAACCGATCTCAAGCGCACGTGTGCACAGTGAACGGCTTTAAATAGTGAATACTCAGTATAGTATTCAAATGGTTCGTATTCTGTCTTTCAGTAAAAAGGAAATCAGATGGTTGTTTCACAGGTTTGACAATTGGCGGTACTGTCTGCGGCATTTTAAATCCTTGAGCGAATAAGTTTTCATGGTATGAGAAAAGATCTAACTCAGTAAGTTTGTGTTGTGTTGAAAGGCAAAAATAATGCTATGCATTTCCAGATATAATGGTTGGATTCATAGGTTCAACAAGTGATGCATAAATGTGTATATTTGATGTTAAAAAAATATGTTTTTTTCCATACCCTTGATATGACTGAATGAATACAGTCACAGTGTAGTTTAATTGGTATACTTGTCATGCATAAACAGCAATATACACAGATTTGGTATTAAATTGTGCATCACTCACATAAGTGGTTTATATCACTGCTGCTTCTTGGTGATAGCGCTGTAATGATGGCCATGGAAGAAATGAAGGGAGAATGTGACTTATCTTCACAGGTACATGTTTTACAACATATGGCTGAGTTTTGGTATACAATCATTCATCGTCCAAATGATGAGTGATTATCAAATGTCTTTTTAGAACATGAAGAAACATCTTTAAATGTTTAATGCTGTAATGCCATATCAGTATCATTTTGAAATCCATCTGCAATTATTGTACAAGCCAGTTTCCAGTTGAATGTGCTACAATTGTACTGTGAAGAAATGCAGATACATGTACATACCAGCTGTGTGGACACAAAAAGTCACAAACACAAATGATAAATAAAGCAGTGTTTTGAATATCGTGGAATTTATTTCAGTCGTACATTTGTTGAAAGACATGTTTTATACCTGTTTCAATTAATAGCACAATACATCAGAATTGCAAGTACACTGGTATCAGAAATGCCATTACAACACTAAATACCAGTATTAAGATGGCCATTTTCCCTTCGACATCTGTAGTGGAAAGAAAAAGCAAATGTATTTCTGCATGCATGAAGTTTCATTTCAAGTATGGTACATACAACGTATATCTATTTGTTTGAAAATGCACAGAGTGCAGGCAAAACATACACTTGGAACCTGGTCTCTCATAACACAGCTACCAGAGTGATATTTCATTTCGTAAATTGGATATAGAAAATAGTAAAGCCCTCTCTCGTTACCTTTCTCAGAATTACCCGACGAGAAACACATATTACTTTCATTTGACAATCCTCGAAAAAATAGTAAGATATCAAATAGTAAGGACCTCCCTCATCGCCTTGCTCAAAAAACCCGGACGAGAAACTACTTTCTTTTTTCTTAGAGTTATGTCGTATGAGTGGACTACGATGTATAAAGAAAATATAAGGGTAATTCAATAAAAATTCATTTTTCATGAAAATTACACATTCCATCAACTTGATACTGACATCTAGGGGTAGCACTTATTCCCCCTGCTTTCTAAGAGAGGCTAGTCAAGTACTCTTTCATTTTGCTAGAAAAGGGAATTTTTGTGGAATTCCTTTTATATTTTCTTTATATTGTTGTCCACTCATACACTTGTGTACGTCATAACCTCTAGTAGTCTCCTCATCCAGCGGTTCCAACACCAAAAGTTTAAAAATTCATAACTTTTGCATCAATTGTCCGATTTTCCTCAAACTTTCACTGATGTGTTCTACTAATATTACTGCTTTTACTCGATCCACATTGCTCTTTGGGTTTGTGTTCCCTTTAAAGATGATGGCTAGTAACCGATCAGTGGGAATCAGTGGGAATGCTGAGGGATGATTGTTCCAATCCTTGTAGGATTTATTTAAGAGTACATTATATATCTACTGTTGTGTGAAAATTATTTGCTTCAGAACGGTCTCATATTCAAGTAATGTGCAGATTAATGCCCCGTCACTGACCAGGGATGCTTACCTGGAAACATTAAACTGCGTATTACTTGAATATGAGACCATTCTGAAGCAAATAATTTTCACACAAGAATAGATATATAGTGTACTCTTAAATGAATCCCACAAGGATTGGAAAAATCATCCTCCAGCATTTTCACTGATTCCCACTGATCAGTTACTAGCCATGCCCTTTAAGCAGGAGATCACTAATATTAACTATTACAGAGGACATATATAATTATGTCCACTCACGGCCTTGGCGAAATTATTCTGTGAAATAGCGATTTTAAAAAACCTCCAAAATCTTATCCCGATTCGTCAGTCTATTAGTGTTTATATCGTCTACACAGTTACCATTTTACTCGTTCAACCAGACGCCGTGCGAAGCGCCAAGCACGCACTTGTGTATAGTACAGCAACAAGACTGTGTATACAACAGTGTAGCTACCGATTTATGGGCAGCCACTACATGGACACACACACACACACGCCTCGCCCGCATGGCTGGTTTGCGCGATTTGTGATGGGGTCGGATCTGGATGGATGAAGGAGGCAAAGATATTCTCGTATCTGTTGTGGCAAACTGGTGTGAGCTACATGTAGGATGTTCAAAAATGTAAAGTTTATCTTATGTATCACAGACTACTGCCAACTTTCTCACACTTTGCGCCATGATCATGGCAATTTTCTGCGATGCAACATTGTAAATGTAAAGCTTGATAATCCTGCAGCAGAGACCAAAAAAGGCACGCGATATCGTGATCATGCAGTGTTTGATGTGTCTGCTGCGCAGAAGCGCAGTGAGTGAGGCGGGCTTTTAGGGGTCTAGGAACAGTACCCCCTGGAAAACCACCCTCCGGATAACTACCACCCGGATAATTACCCCCCAGGACAATTCCCCCCTAGGGCAACTACCCCCCGGAGAACTACCCTCCAAGGGCAATTACCCCCAGGGCAATTCCCCCTTAGGAAAACTACCCCCTGGATAACTACCCCTCGGATAACTACCCCTGGAAAACTACCCCCGCGGATAACTACCCCCTGGATAATTACCCCCCGGAAAACTACCCCCTGGATAACTACCCCCCCGGAAAACTACCCCCTGGGTAACTTACCCCCAGGAGAACTACCCCCTGGGTAACTACCCCCAGGATAACTACCCCCCGGATGACTACCCCTCGGATAACTACCCCCCGGATAATTACCCCCCGGATAATTACCCCCCGGATAATTACCCCCCCCGGATAATTACCCCCGGATAACTAACCCCCCGGATAATTACCCTCCGGATAACTACCCCCCCCCCCCCCCCCCCGATAATTACCACCAGGATAATTATCCCCAGGTTAATTACCCCCTCCTCCGATAACTAGACCCCAAATAACTTCCACCCGATAACTACCCCCTCCGATAACTCCCCATGGATGATTACCCCGGATAAGTAGGCCTACAACTCGCCCTCCCCTATAACTATCAAGAGGAAAATTACCCCCAGGACAGTGCACCACGCCAATTACTCCCTGGCTAACTACCTCCCGGGTCACTGCCCCCACCCCCCCCCCCCCCCCCCGACTCTTACTTTTAATAAAAAGGATATCATTACTACAGAAAACGAAGGTCTTTGTATTATTTGCCAGGAATCACGGAGATGCCATACTGAGACATCATCTTATGAAAACAACATCTTAAAGGGACACAGTCCTCACGAAATTTAAAAAAATATGTTGTTGTTGGTACCTCCCCCGTACGCGGTATGCCCTTCGCACTTTTCCAGTCTCAAGCGCAGCTAGCTGCAGCCCTACCTGTCGCCGCTCATGCATGTTCTATAGTACGTACAGAGTGTACATATTTGTAGGTAGAAACGATTCTACACAGGCCTGCTAGTACACTACAGGGGCCCTACAAAATCTCGAAATCGTGTTGTGACCTACCTGTGCGTGGACAATTTGTGAAGCGATGTTTTTACGTGGACCGGCAGGCTGCGGCCCTCGGTTATAAACCGAGAAAACTCCTGAAACCAGATGCAATCCTGACCATTTGCTCACATGAGTTATAAAACAGAAACACCTCGAGCATCGACTTCGAAGAGAACCGAGGGAAAAAAGCGTAGAGAGGTAAGGAAAGTGGCTAGCTATGTTTGATTTACCGTGGGCCTGCAGCCGGGGTTGGACTGCAGTACAGTGCCACTGAGCTAGCTGCTGCCAGTGCCGACTGGACATGCACGGCAAAGTGGAGCGAAATCATATCCCTACGACCCCCTGTGTTTACCCTTCCCGGCTCACGTCATATTTTTTTTTTTTTCGAGGAAAAGCGATTATCTGACTACTTACAGAAATATTGAGATACAAACAATATTTTCTTTGAAGAATTCGACTCTCTCATGCACAGGTTATCTTCGGTTTGAATGCCAAAATCGACTGGACGGAGTCGAGTGTACTGTGTATGTACACATAATGGTAAGGATTTGCGCGCGAGAGTGGTTTCTACGCTAAGAAGTATGCAACACGGACGGAAGCTAGAAAACGACCGTGCCTATTTGATGTCAAGTTCATGGTATATTTGGTTTAAAAATACATATAAATTTATGTTTACAATATTAATTTTTCGTAAATTATATATATCTAAGCTTGAAATATTTTGTTTGAAATTATAAAACCACAAACTTTCACATTATATGATAAAATTTCAACTAATCATTTGAACACTTAAATTGGTTTTTAGAGGCACGGCTGTCAAATTGGTGAGTAGGGCATGCACTACGTAGCATCTTTTTGCCGGCTCTTTCACGATCGCTTGCAGGAATTATTTTTCAAAAATCGCGTACGGAGACAATTTTTGATGTCCAAGCGTATGAATTGGTGAAAGTTTATATTTTTTACTCTTCTTAATTATCAGTACAGTGAAAATCTCAGGACTGCTTCCCTTTAAGGATTTACGATTTGTATCGTTTGCATTTAGGACGATTTATGTACAAGCTTAATTTCTCCCTCTGTATTTTGACTCTATGTTCATAAAACACGAAGCTGTCCCTTCATATCCTACCCGGTAATCCAGCAAATGTCAATGCCTTTAACCAAAACTATTTTCGCTAAATCTGTATTTTCTTTTACTGTTCCGAAATTTCGGATTTCTCTTGATAGTATAGTATAAAAGAAGTTTTAATTACCATTGAATTAAAGACATTTTGAAGAAATGTTACACTTCAGAATGAGTTATACTTTTTGCAATATTTTTTTAACCACAATCGTCTATCGTTTACCACAACTCCATGTAACACTTCTTTATTTTGAGGAGCTTATATCTCATGCCTCATGTGCCCTGGTTTTGACCCATCATCTTCCTCTTCCCTCTCGCTTTTCTCTGTCCACCGTGAAAGTAGTCTATTCCTGTCATTCATTACTCACCTTTTCTCTTTCTCTCATTACAAGGGATTTATCTCGTGTGCGTTCATGTGCAATGCACTCCCGTTAAAACGAAATGCTCAGGACCGGCAGTTTTTTGTTTTTTGTTTTTTTTTTCGTTTTAACGAAATTTCATTATAACAGAACAAATATAATATGCAATGTATAAGGAAAAGAAGGAAACCACGCATAAAAAAATTATATTTGTTGAATCCTCATCATACGCTGGAAAGCTATGTGAGATGGGAGAATACCTTTTTAATTTCGTTTAAATATTACATTTTAAAAAGAGCATAAAGTTGTTTGTGTTGTCACACATGCGTAGAAAATGACGGTGTAGGATTTGGTTACAGTTCGCTATTCCAAAGGTTCTTTTCTTACTAAAGTACGTTACTCCGAAGCCTCCTTATTCCGAAGTTTCGCCAGTCCCGGGATTCCGATGGTTTGTTTATCTGAAGGTTCGCATTTCTGAAGAATCATTATTCCGAAAGTTCATGATTTAGATCAAAATAATATATTGTTCATTTTCCGAAGGTTCGTTGATCTGAAAATGAAATGAGGTTCGTCATTTTGAAGGTTTATAAATCAAAAAGTGAGAAAGGTTCACTATTCAGAAAGTCCGTTGTTCCGAAGGCTTTTTCATCCGAAAATGAAATAAGGTTCGTTATTCCGAAGAAATTTTGTTAATAAAAAAAAAAATGAGAAAGGTTACTTATTTCGAAGATTTATTTATCTTAAGACGATTATAAGGATTGCAGTTCTTAAGTTTTGTTAGTGTACTCTCCTTTTTTCACCATGGACGATATTTTTGTAATGTTCCGATTAACAAACGTTTTGAATTCCTATCATGTTCGGACTAACGAACCGTATAAGAATGAGAATAAGGACCATATTTTATTATCGGATTAAAAAACCTTTGTTATGGAATAACGCCAAAATGTGCTTAATATTTCATTTCCGAACTATTATGGACATTTAGTTGTATCAGAATCTATGTGTTTTGTATTGAAGGACTTCGGAACAATGAAACAAACCTTATCTGAATTCAGATTATTGTATTACAATAATGCAAGTTTTCCTCGGAAACTGCGTGATACGCGGAGTGAACATTCAATGATGCGTTCGCTCATGCAGAGACGCTTCAAAAATGCTTGTTCCGCTACGCATTTTCGAATCATCGGCGATCCGCATTTCGTTATAACGGAGCACATTTCCTTTGTTTTTCTTTGTCAGTGGTGCTCAGAAAAGACTTCGTGGTAACGAAAATCTTTTTATAACCGTCTTCGTTGTAAGCGAATTTTGTACCATAGACTTTAATGGCGATAATTTTGGGACCAGAAGTTTTGCTTCGTTATAACGAAATTTCGTTATAACCGTGTTCGTTGTAACGGGAGTGCACTGTATCTTTATTTGTGTTCTTCGTCTCTATCTTAATTTGCTTTCTTTGCATTGTTTCATCAATTTTGTAACTATTTTACTGTTATACCGTTAACGCTCATTTCAGGATTGCCCTACTGCATCATTGGGCATTAACAACTAGTATATCAAGAATGTGGGAAGAGATTGTCACCTCCTTGGTATGATCACCGCAGAGCATTACCTCCCTTGACAATTACTCCTTATTAAAATTAGACTCCAAACAGTCACCCCTCTTACAATAACTCTCCCCCAGAAAATTACGTTTCACATTGTTATTTTCGAACAACGTTTGCTATTTGAATTGAAAAAAAAAATTTCACTACATATCGTCTGGTTTTGGTCGAGACCTAACTTCAGGTTTTTAACATCTTTTGGGTGAGAAAATTAGAAACCCCTTACGAAATGAGCATGTTATTCCAAGAAGGATTCAAGTTTTTGTGAAAAAAAAAGTACTCTTGAAATGGCCAGGATAAAACAGAGCAGCCCTATAATGTAAAAAGGATTCTGTCAACTACAACTCTCTATAGATCTATTAAAAAGAGGGTGCAGGACAAAAGACTTCGTTAACAACTAGGGGTGTTTTGTAAAAAAAAAAAGAAATACCGTTAAACTCGTAATATTTTACTCTTTCTAATCAGACTAACTTAATTTGAACTGGATTTCCCCTTAAAGTGTCGAGGACATTTAATTTGAAAACTAGCACAATTCTACTTGTATGTAAAACAAGCTGTAATCTTACTCTTATGACAGATTAGGGCACCGTTTGATAAAAGTTGCCAGTTATGACATCTTGTTAGTCTCTAATAATTTCAATAAAACCATGGGTTCTGCTTGATTGATAAGCTCGAGTCACCGACTTGTTACCATGGACCTGCTTTGATCGACCTACAACAATTGGTAATTGTGTGGAACTGACAGCTTGTCAGGACTGACTTCATAAAACCGTGCCCGGATCCTATCAGAAATTATGGCTTTATATCGAAGGATCCCTCGCTAATGTTAAGGAAATATGAATTGCAGTGAAATCAACTCTCCTTTTCTTATGTTTATCTCCTAATGTGTTATAACGGTAGAAAATGACAAGCCAAAAGAGTAAATGATGACAGTGTAAGAGAAAGGTGCATCTTCTGATATGGTGTTATGAACTTATGGAAAAATTACAAAGGGTGGTACTTCTTTCGGGGGGCGGGGAGGGAGGGAGGGTTGTCCAGTAGGTAAGTATCAGGAGGGGGCGGGGGGGGGGGGGGGGGTCGGGGTATGGTTATGGGGGGGGGGGTAGTAATCCGGGTGGTAGTTATCCGGGGGGTAGTTATCCGGGGGGTAGTTATCCGGGGGTAGTTATCCGGGTGGTAGTTATCCTGGGGGTAGTTATCCGGGGGGGGGTAGTTACCCAGAGGGTAGTTCTCCGGGGGGTAGTTATCCAAGGGGTAGTTATCGGGGGGGGGGGGGGGGGGGTAGTTATCCAGGGGGTAGTTATCCGGGTGGTAGTTATCTGGGGGGTAGTTATCCGGGGGGTAGTCATCCAGGGGGTAGTTACCCAGGGGGTAGTTATCCAGGGGGTAGATGTCCTAAGGGTAATTGCCCTTGGGGGTAGTTGCCCTAGGAGGGTAGATGACCGGGTGGTAGTTGTCCTAGGGGGTAATGGCCCTGGAGGGTGATTGCCCTAGGAGGGTAGTTGTCCGGGGGGGGTTGTTGCCCTAAGGGGGAATAGACCTGGGGGGTAATTATCCGGGTGGTAGTTATCCGGAGGGTAGTTGCCCAGGGGGTAAGTGCCCGGATACGGGCTTTTAGTGACCTTATCACTAGTCAAACAGAGTTCCATACAGCAAGAGAAGCTCGCCTGCTGCTCAGTGCATGGTGGTTCATGGGATATCACCTTTGTATGGCGAATGAGGTACAATGTACCGATAATATAGGGCTGTAAAGTGCACATTGCCTTATATAAATGTCTATAGGTAGAAATAGTGGCAGAAATTAATAAAAACCTATAAAAATTTACTCACCAACTGTATTTACGTAGATGGGACTAACATTATGCTGCTAGCGATTAATCCTAATTTTTGTGCGTACTTTACAGCCAATTGTTTATTGTGAAGTATTAAATGCCACATTGTTTCCTTCAAAATTAGGCACCTGGTGTAGTTCACTAGTTGTAAAAATGATGAATTCTGATGTTACTAATTGCTAGCGTGATGTACATGTGTAGTTCAAAGACTGATGCGATGGATGGACATCATACTTTGCTGTGTATGGGTTTGCACGCAAGTCGCTCGGTTGAAGGTAACTTGCCCTTATTTAACTCGCCACAATTAGATAACTCGGCCATGACCAAAATGCAAATCAGCATGAAGAATGCTAGTAGTCAAGATATGTGTATAGTTTTACAGTCAGAATGTAAAAATCTTTGATGGTTATGTTTTACAGAGCTTATGTTTAGGGTTAGGGTCAGGGTTAGTGTTAGGGTAACGTTGATCCCGCACTCCTAGGGATAATCAGACCCCGATGTCCTAGGGTGACGCAGACCCCGGTGTCCTAGGGGGACGTGGACCCAGATGTCCTAGGGTGACACGGTCTCCGGTGTCTTAGGGTGACGCGGACCCCTGAGTCCTAAGGTCATGCGATTTCCTGTGACATAGACTCTTGTCCACCTATAAGCCTTCTGTAGGTTTTCATTTTACACACATAATGCTTCAATTGCCTGAAAAACAGTCAAAACTAGAAGAGGTCTGAGGTCGGTCTGTGCTGGGGTGAAGCTTCATTTTTCAAGACTGCACCTATTATGCAAAACAATACAAGGCAGACAACTCGGAAGAAAGTATGTAAATAGCGCCATCTACGGCGAGCATAGTACGTTTGATGCATTGGATATTACTCATGAATTACCTCCGTCTCGCAATTCCTTGTGTAGCACGATCGTTAGCACATTGGGCTCAGAATCTCATGATAGTGAGTTCGAGACCTGGACCTGTCAAGTTTGTTGCGTCAATTATCTTTAATTATATCATCGAGAATGTTTATCTCTACAGGCAGATTTCAGGAAGTCGGCTGGAGATGGCGATCATCAAAGGAGAGACAGAAAGAAGGAGAAAGGAAAAGAAGGGAGAGAGAGAAGGAGGGAATGCGAAAGGAGAGAAAGCATTTTACTTTTTTTTTAGAAATTGAACACCATATTTCAAAATTGATTTCCTCTCAGACAGAATGCCTGGTCATGTTTATATTTGCAGTATTGGTAGTCTGCAATGAATATTTAAAGGATCTGGTACTGATTATTTCATCTAACATGACAATGACCTTGAAAGTACAGCTGAAAAACATAAAATCAGTAATCATTCAAATTTCCAATAGGTATAGGGTGTTTATACTGAATTTGAATCGTGTTAATAAAATTAATTATGAGGACTTTGTAGCCGATAATTGCAAATCATTTTCCCTTTTGTTCCATTTGAGGTTCAAATAGTATCAAAAGTCATACACATATCATTTGACCTTGAAACACCTTGAAATAAGCATACAAGTATTCATAACACACGTGAGCTTTAACCCTCTAACCCTTTTTAGAGGGGTTTCAAAGTATGTAAAGTCACAATGCCTTCCCTATTCTCGTGGTCGGACATCCGGGTATTTTGCGTGTCATGGGGTCATGGATAGCGGTTGGAGTGAAAACAAACCATAAACTTATCAGTCGCGTGAGCCTGGAGTGGTAACGCGGGGGCACCCTGCGAGCTATAGCATAACGCTAGCGCAAGCTGTACTAGGGCCTAAGGTAGCTGTGCGGGCAGCAGGATTAGGCCCTACCCTAAGTACTTGTACTACTATTACAGTACTAACGTTAGGCCTATAGACCTACCTGGAGTTTCTACGAGGTAAGCATAGATATCGGGGTAGGCTGCACATCTGGCCATTTTGTCGGGTCGTTGATCCAGGGAGAGTCCTGCCACGATTTCATACGGCCACTAAGGGCACACAGGTCCAGTCCGGCTGCCTCCGCTTGGCAAAATACCGGGAGTCGGGACCGATCGACAGGATCCAGAATCCAGATTTTTAGAATATGGCTGGCAAGACATGATGCATGTATCTTATAAATGGCACAAATGACAAAATGAAATATGAAAAACAGTCCCCATGTGCATGTCGTCTGCGTATTAACGTTAGAGTTGCACATAAATTATGCGCGTCGCACATGCACAGCAGTTTGCGCAGCGCATGCAGGCTTCCACTTGCAAGCTGTTTGTTTTCACTCCAGCTGCTTGCGCAACCACATCAACCGGAAGTGACGTGTAGCCGACCGCAAGAATTGCATTTAATAGACTATTCGAAAGGCAGCCATGCGAACTTCCACGCACGCTGTTTTAACATGTTAACATGTATACACATTACGATGACACTGATTGCAACGATCGTACAAACTCATATTCATGCCCCCTTGTTATGCTGTCACCCACAAACACACACACTGCATGCATACTATGCACGAACAGGGAGAGTATGAGCTGCCAGCGGGGAAGGTGACTCTCCATATCACACTGAGGGGGTAGTACAGTGTTAGTGCATGAGTAGAAGGTGACCACACTCGATAAGATGACCGCCTCTACGCTATTGTGTACGTCTTACTACCTAACCGCAAATGTTTCCATGGGTGTATGCAAGGGGGGGCCGGGAGGGTCGTACGACATCCCCCCCCCCCCCCCACAAAAAAAAAAAGAATTCAAAAGGTCCACTTTTGGTAAAATACATTTTTGTTTTTCGAGGACATTTTACCCTATAAACAACAGGAAAAAAAAGTGACCAGGTGGTGTTCCAGCAAATTGTCTAAAACCTCGTAAATTTCGTAATTTAGTTATAATTTGCCATACCTTATTTCTAAGGCTTAAGCCGCATTGCATTGTTAACCGATTTTCCTGCTTCCCATCAGCAACTCATCGAACTGGTTGACTACACACAGCTGGCCTACTACAACCGGCGCGGCCGGCCAGCCGGGCGGCGCAGCAACGCGCGGTTGCTTGTGCGGGCCTGCTCCTTACTTGCTTTTAGGTCCCTGCCTAAGAGGTTCTAGAATCCTTTCTTACTGCATATTCGGAGGGAAAGTTAGGCAGGATTGACTATCTCTGAAAGTACCGTCAACTCTGGAATACTTGTATTAAATGGTCCACAAAACATTTTACTATGTACTCTAGGAAGGTGTACATTATGTAGCTAGTCAGCAACATTTTTTAAATGCAGTTTTCAACTTACCGAGTCACAAATTCTTTATCACCAATTTTAACATAAATGGGTTTTTTTAAGTATGCCTAAAAAGTCACTTTTGTATGCACCAAATGGCCCCATTCTAAGATATATCATTCAAAAAGTCCCTATCGTGGGAGGGGGGACACCCGCTCAGTCGCTCCGCTCCCTCGCAAAGGTAAAGGTCCAAAAATTTTGATTACGACCCCCCCAGAAAAAATCCTGGATACACCCGTGGTTTCCATTGCAGTCATCACAGTCTATTAGGAACTGGTTAGAAAACAATCCTTCTGGTAAGGAAATTAAATCCCTGCAATTATTTCTATGAATTTACTTATTATTTCTAGACATTAATGATGAACAATGAAAGTGTTTCAGCCAGATTTGTCTCAATAAAGTGGTTTATGGTTCTGATTTAGCAGTGGAAATAACATGAAAAATTGGTTATACCAAGTTTTGTTGCACTTAAGTGGGGTTCTCAATTAACAAGTGAGCACTGTAATCATTTATTTCAATTCAAGTCTATTCTTTTCTTTTGTTTTTTATTTTCATGCAGCTCCAAGGTCAAGAGGGCCCAAATATCGCGAGATGTTTCAAGAGTAAGGATTTCACACCATTCATGGCTGGAGGAGTCTTCGTCGAAGGGGAGAAATATCAGTTCTTACGTGAGGAAGAAAAGAAGCTAGTACTAGGAAAGAAAAAGAACTATGGCGCTATAACACTGCAATGTAGCAAATCAGGTATTGTATGTTTGTATTAATGCATGTATGTAGACAAGAGTGCTTTCATGACCATTTTCCCCATTGTTATACATGTACATAGGCATGGCTCGACACTAACTTTCTTGTTTGGTGGCCCGATGGGGCCACCAAAATCCTAAATTTCAAATTTTTGGTGGCCCGAGAGGAAAATTTGGTGTGCCCCCCAAAAAAACAATGAAAAACATTAAAAGTCCTTTATTTTTAATGAGTCAAATATTTAAGATTTATGATAGTAAGAATTAGAAGTTGGACATATCTACTCATGAATAAACTTCAACAAACTTGCAACACTCACTCTCAGGCATTCATTCAGTCCTTTTCATCCATCCTTTCAACAAATTAAACTGCTAATTTCCGGCGCAAAAAGTTAGTGTCGAGCCCTGACATACACTGTAGGTAAGGAGAGGGTGGGTGTTTTATTAATCTGCTGGTCACCGTATGCATTCATGCCACGTTCCTAAACTTTTACATTTTAGCTGGAAGTCTTAAAGGTCCAAAGAAATTCAACTGTATTGGCCTTTGTAGGCACTCAAAGAATTATAAATGTATGTAATCCACCCGTACATTTCTTGGGAAATCTCAGATTTGAGCAGAAAAAAAAAAATACTCCCCAGTTTTTGAGGATTTTATGTTTGCAAGCCCCACCCCAAAAACAGAGACTAAATTGTGAATGTGGCTGGTGACATATTGTGATGTCGTGGTAGGAGTTCTTAATGCACTGCACGCTGCCAGGACTGCACTGCCGAGCTACAAGTTGTACCTCTATGCACCATGTATACTAAACTATCCTAAATACTGGTGCTGTGGCAGTGCAAATGCCAATATGAACAATAAAGTCATTTTTATGCTTCCACCACGAAGTGGTGCCGGAGGCATTATGTTTTCGGGTTGTCCGTCCGTCCGTCCGAACGTACGTCCGTCCGTCCGTCCGCTTTCGTTTACGCGATAACTTGAGTAATATTTACAGGAATTTTACCAAACTTGGTCCAAGTATGAAGTATGATGGGGCAATTATTTGATTAGATTTTGGGTGAAATCGGCAAAAGGTCAAAGGTCAAGGTCAAATCATGAAATTGTATCCGTTTACGCGATAACTCAAGACTGGATTGAGCAAATTTCACCAAACTATTGGAGGATGATGTATGATGGGACAATTACTTGATTAGTTTTTCAGTGAAATCAGACAGAGGTCAAAGGTCAAAGATCAAGGTCAAATCCTAAAATTTATCTGTTTACGTGATAACTCAAAACTGGATGAAGCAGCTTTCACCAAACTTGGTCCAAGGATGATGTACAGTGTATGATGGGACAAGTAGTTGAGTAGATTTTAGTGACATTGGCAAGAGGTCAAAGGTCAAAAGGTAAAGGTCAAATGCTACAAATGTTGCAATTTCCCCCATATCTATGCAATGCCCAAAGGTATTTTCTTGAAACTTGGTGTGGACATGTACTACTGCGTAAAGATTCTCCAGAGAGTTTCATGTCATAAGGTCAAAGGTCAAAGGTTAGGTGAAAATGTTGCAATATCACTTTTCTTGCAAATGATTCAATGCATCTTCTTGGAACTTGGTACATACGCATGTACTGACTGGCAGGGATTATCTAGGGAATTTAGGGGTCATGGGTCAATAGTTAGGGGGTCAAAGGTCAAGGTCATCTCCTTAAAATTTTACTATTTCCCTCATATACTAATATATGCAATGCTTGCATTATTAGTGTCAAAACTTAATACATGCATTACCTAATGGAGATTCTCTGGGAAATTTCCAGCCAGAAGGTCAAAGGTTAAGGGTCAAAGGCCAGGTTTCAATGCCCCCCCCCCCAAAAAAAAAAAAAAAAAAAAAAATCCATTTTGTACCGTCATTACACTCTTTCTTCATACCTTGGAAATTACTCAATGCATAAACTTATTAAAAAGTCTGTCAGAATTCAAGTAAAAATTCTCAATTCCCCAAATATGTGTACCTGCACTCTTTAAATAGAAAATTAAAGCAACCCAGTTCAAGACATTTCTGACAAACCTGTCATTTCAATATTTTGCCAGTTATGTGAAACTGTCATGGATCCCACATTGTGAAGACATTGTACTATACGCCTATCGGGAGAATCATGCATTATGGCGGAGGCATCAGTCGCCATAGCGACATTTCTAGTTTTAATTAAAGTAGATGTAAAAAGAAGTTTTGTTTTCCAACCTGTGTTGGCAAGCCTTCTTTCCACATACTTGTGATCCTTGGAAAAATTAGAACCATCATCTCCTTTGTCTTCACAACTGTGGCTGCTGCATCAGCACAGCTTCTGGTTCAAAACTGTATAGGTCTATAGTCTCCCGGTATAAAGTATTGTAAAACGAGGAATGTTCACGTGCATTAGCGAGCACCAAGATTCGCGAAATTAAAATGGTCGGGCGGTCAGTCCGTTGCAAAATCTTGGGGATCGAACTCCTCTCTCATTTTTTGAGCAATTGACCCCAAATTTGGCATGTGTGACCACTATCAAAGGTAGATGTGCAAGACACCTTTTTCGTTAGTATTTGTATTGTTACGAATCTAGTACGTCCCTATCTTTTCCTCGGGCCGGCCATCTTTTCAAGCAATGCTTATAATGGCGGCCCTCTGCATAATCGTTACTTAACTACATATGTTATTCTTATCACTGCTGCATAGACATGCATGCTGTATATTACTGTATACGCTATAATTTTCGCGTACATAAATTTTCGCGAATTACCGCTGTCACACATTTTCGCGAGTGGTTATAGGGGCAGTGATTTTCCGTTTCAAAAAATTGCCTTTTCCGTTTCAGAAAATCATGAATTCCGTTTCAACATGGTGAAAAAACGGAAATTCCGTTTTCCCATAGGAATTGTACATACAAAAAATGCAAATTCCGTTTACATGTATTTGCACGCAAAAATGGAAAAAAAAATTAAATGATTGCTATTTGAAGTTTGTGTACCTGTGTAATCGCGTATACATCATACAGTATCCTTTATGCATATTGTATACATACCTGATGATTTGTGCGGTCTAGAACTGATGTTCAGTGTCTGCATTGCAGTATAGCATTGTGATCATACGAGTATTTTCTGGAGTAAGTTTTTCTCTCTTGTCGGTCAAGATATGCTTGTATTGCGAGAAGCTCCTTTCCACGTCGACACTCGACACTGGCATCCACATGGCATCTTTTGCGATCCTGGCAAGATGTGGGTACCGGCTAGACATTGATTCCCAGAATCGTTGGAGATCAAGTGGGACTGGTATTTCCTCTGCCTTCAACCTGGTGTACATCGACCACTCCTCCACGACAGCTGGCTCCAGATTGCTCAACCCTGGGATTGTCTGATAGTCACCAATGTCAAGTGAAATGGATCCCAGCTGCCTGGGATCAAATATGCGCGCTGCCTTGTAGAAACTGAGAGCGGGGTGTTGTTGAACATGTTTGTCAATTTTCTCCAAGGCTCTCTGGAAGACAGACCTGAAAGTTTTTGTAATTCTGTCCCTATCCCCCTTTGACTTCCGCTCCAGCAACTTGTCAGTAGCGTTCCCAAATGAAGTCTTCTCCGTGCCAGCAACAAGAGATGAACGGACATCTTGAATCGTGTTGAAGACTGTGCAAGCCAAGGGATTGTGGGTGCCTTCCAAGCTGGTTAGTACTGCCACCAGCAGTGAAGATTGTGCCGTGATGAAGTTCATAATCAGCTGCAACTCCTGATAGATCTCTTTGTTTGTGAGCAGCTCCAGGATGGTTTCCACTGCAATACCCTTGCTGTCTTCCTGTTTGAAGAAACCCTCATAGACGTGAAGATGTGTCAGATGATACTTGACAGCGTGAAACCATGAGTTCCATCTTGTGGACACAGGTACTGGTGGAAGTTTGACCTCGTCTGGAGGGAGATATTCTCGAAGAAACTTGAGATACCTTGATTTGCGAGCTGGTTTCTTGTAGAAAGCGGACTTTATCATTTTGACCAGAGTGTCAACTCTACCAAACTCGACATGGTGTTGGAAAGCTTCTGCTCCCAAGTTGATGATGTGTGCCAGGCAAGGCACATGAATGCTCTTAGGAAACAGTGGCTGGAGGACCTCCCTGGCAGCTTTTTTGCAGTAGGCTGCACTGTCTGTGACCACAGCAATGACATCATCAAATTTAATGCCCACGTTCATCAAGGCCTTAATGATCGCTTGGCTCAGCGTTGAATGGTTGCAAGCCTCCATGGTGCAAACATCGATCAGATAGTATTTGCCCCGCACTCCCGCAATAACATTCAATATACTACAGTCTCTGATGTCCGTTGTTTCATCTGCGATGATGGATACTTTTTCATCTTTGACAGTTTCCTTCAGAGCTTCAAAGTGAATTTCAAACTGTCTTGGAATGTATACATTTCTCAGTGTTTCAGCTTTGGGTAAAGCGCCACCTTGGCTGCAGTGTTTCTCTACGAACGGTCTTATTTTTTCAACTTTGTTGAGAGGAATATCAGCCATTGTGCACATCTTGACAAAGTCCAGAATGAACGCTTCTCGCAAATCCTTCGATTTGACAAGAACATCTAATGTTTTTTGCCGCTTTGTGTTTGACTGAGACTGGCCAGATGACCCAGGAGCTGACAAACTTGATTCCTTGTTTTTGATATGTTTTTTACTTTGTAGGTGATCCTTAACTGTGTCCAATCGTACAAAGTCCACACTGTGGCTGCAGAATTTACAAAACATGACTTTCCCATCAGCATAAAAATCATTGGGATATTGGTTAGCCCTTGCAGTTGCAGACAAAGATGACAGAGGTTTTTGCTTCTTTGGCTTTGTAGCCATAATGAACGTATTCCTGTCCAGTTGAGAGTTGACCTGTTTGAGTGACAAGAAAATGAAATAGATTTATGACAATTTCAAAGAAATTTGTAATGACTTATGAATGTACTCTATTTTCTGTGATGAAATGTTCATGTAATTATATTCTAATGACAATAAATTATTTATGATTATTTCTTTTTTGTTGTATTTTCTGAAAGTTCGTCAAAAGATTTTATGTACATGTAGTTTTATCCTTAAACTAGAGATTGTAATTTGTCATTACTGACAAATTAAGGTGATCCGATTTTTTTTTTTAATCAATGATTCGAGGTCTGATCGCAATAGGCATGACCATACAGGTTTCATCTGTGTTTAGAGACATTGGCCGTGTGATGTTTGGATTCTCATTTAAAAAAGGGAGTCATATCTGTCATCTTTGGTACCAAATTCTGTATACACTAGATAACGAAGATTCAGCAACAAATACATAATTTAGGCATGACCATACAGGTTTCATGTGTGTTTAGGGACATTCGCCGTGTGATATTTGGAATCTCATTTACAAAAGCGAGTCAGACCTGCCATCTTTGGTACCAAATTCCGTATACACTGTAACGAAGATACAGAATGAAGTATATTTGACCATTGACCCCACTTTGCACAGCCAGGATGGCATCTAAGCAAAAAGTGGTTATTTCGTAAAATGATTCTTGTAACATGGTCTTTGCGTGTGCAAAATATGGAAGAGATAGGACATGTATTCACTAAGATACAGAATGAAATATTTATGACCTTTGACCCTAATTTACATACCCAAGATGGTGTCTGACTAAGAAGTTGTTATTTTATGAAATAATGTACGTGACATGAACTAAACATGTGCAAACTTTGAGGGTGATAGACGCTGTTTTTCTTGAGTTATTGCAAAGAAAGTTGCAGAAAGAAAGACATATCTCAATACATTGAAGATAAGCTTTAATTTCAACCAAGTTTGTTAACGTGATCCCGACATCGTATGAAAAAACGAAGGGTAAAATACGATAGCCCAAAGTCTCAGCTACAACATATTAAGATCTGGGAGCAATTCACCGAAGCATAAGTGAGCTAGTGCTCGAAAAAGATAGTCATGTCAAATTTCATTTGCAGAAAAACTGCACTCCCATAGAGATAACACGTCATAATGAAGATACAGAAAGAAGAATATATGACCTTTGACCCCACTTTGCACAGACATGATGGCATCTGAGCAAAAAGTGGTTATTTTGTGAAATGATTCTTGTAACATGGTCTTTGCGTGTGCAAAATATGGGAGAGATAGGACATGTATTCACCAAGATACAGGATGGAACATTTATGACCTTTGACCCTAATTTACATACCCAAGATGGTGTCCGATCAAGTAATTGTTATTTTATGAAATAATATACGTGACATGAACAAAACATGTGCAAAATATGGGATTACTAGCCATTGTTATTGTTCATCTATTGCACAGAAAGTAGTAGAAAGAAAGAAAAATAAAGAAAAAATTATGTTATTTTTATAGAAATTTGAAGGAGAAGCATGAAAAAATCAGAAAAAGATAAAGTTAGGAAAGGAGATTCAGACTAACTAAAGAAAAAGAAGAAAAAAAAAGTGTTTAAAAAAAATTTAAAAAAAAAACTGGCAGGGGTGAGCATCGAACCAGGGACCTTAGGATTACGAGTCGGATGCGCTATGCAATGACCTATTTCATGCTCCATAGGCCCTGTGTATTAAGCAAAATGACGCTGCATCGAAACCACATGCAATTTTTCAACCAAGTTTTTCGACGTGATGCCGACGTCGTATGAAAAAATGGAGGGCACACTCACGATAGCTCAAAGTCTCAGCTACAACATACTAAAATCTGGCAAAAATTCACCGAAGCATAAGTGAGCTAGTGCTCGAAAAAGATAGTCATGTCAATTTTCACTGCCAGAAAAACTGCTCTCCCATAGAGATAACACGTAAACTGGTCAAATTTTACAAGGATACTTTCAATCCATTTTTACGAGGTGATGACGTTATCCAATCAAAATGTTGTTTTAACATTAATGAAAGAACATTTCATAAGCTACAACATACTGAAATCTGGGTGAAAATTGGCGAAATTTAAGTGAGATACGCTCGAGTGAATTTGAAATTTGATGACGTCATTTTGAAAATTTACTTTGTTTACTTTATTAAGAAATGTGATATCTTTTAATCATTTTTTCAGTATCGCCAACCCATGAAATGACATGTACAACTCATCAGCTTTTAGAATATTACAAGAAAATGGGGGATCACCGTCCATCCTGACGAGTAAAATCCGATTTAAAATTGGCGGTTTTTTGGCATAGTTGCACTGTGTATCCCCATTGACGCACGCGCGGAATTTTGAATTTGACGGGCCCGTATGACGTCATATTGAGTCGGATCGACTTGAAACTTGATAGAAATATTCCTTGACATTTTGGACATGCGATCCGAGTGAAAAAACTGAAAATTTCTATTGCATATGAGCTGTGCGTGCGTATATGCGCGCGCGCGTACGCGTCCGTCCGATTTTTTCAATTTTTCAAAAAATGCTCCAAATGGTCTGAAACGTGTGCAAAAAAAATTTGAGCTCGATTTGAGCATACAAATATTTCAACGCGCGCGTACGCGCACGTATCAAGAGAAAATGTGAATTTTGAGAAAATGAGTAAAATGCGCATAACTTGAAATATATGTGACGTAAATTTCATTGAAAAACTTCATTCCATTAATGAGATATGATTGAGAATGTGTTTTCATATAATGACGTCATAGTGACGTCACGGTCGACTGATCACTTTGATTTTAGTTCGATTGCCGTCTTTGGGACACGATACATACATGGTATAAGTTTGAACTTGATAGACATAGCACTTTCTGAGCTAACCTCTGCACAACTTTTGGGGAGAAATAAAGAAAGAAGAAGAAGAAGAAGAAGAAGAAGAAGAAAGAATCCGTACAGATACAATAGGTGATCCGAGAGGATACTCGGATCACCTAATAAAAAGTAAGGCTTACCGGTATTGACTCAGTTTTATGTCCTGATGATTGTCTGCTTTCTGATGAATTTTTTCATGTAAATACCCAAGTTGTGATATAAATGAAATATTATATAATTTATGTAATCATGATTGTACATTGCCTTTAATTAAGCTATGATTACATTGATCTATTTTATTAGGTGATCCGAGTATCCTCTCGGATCACCTTCTGTATCTGTACTGATTCTTTATTCTTCTTTCTTTGTTTCTTTCTTTATTTCTCCTCAAAAGTTGTGCAGAGGTTAGCTCAGAAAGTGCTATGCCTATCAAGTTCAAACTTATACCATGTATGTATCGTGTCCCAAAGACGACAGATCAAGTAAAATCATTGTGATCAGTTGACCGTGACGTCACTATGACGTCATTATATGAAAACACATTCTCAATCATATCTCATTAATGGGATGGAATTTTTAAATGAAATTTACGTCACATATATTTCAAGTCAAGCGAATTCTATTCATATTGTCAAAATTTATATTTTCTCTTAAAACGTGCGCGTACGCGCGCGTTGAAATATTTGTATGCTCCAATCAAGCCCAAAATTTTTTTGCACACGTTTCAGACCATTTAGAGCATTTTTTGAAAAAATGAAAAAATCGGACGGACGCGTACGCGCGCGCGCATATACGCACGCACAGCTCATATGCAATCGAAATTTCCCATTTTTTTCACTGTGATCAGATGTCTGAAATGTGAAGGAATATTTCTACCAAGTTTCAAGTCAATCCGACTCAATATGACGTCATACGGGCCCGTCAAAGTTGAAATTCCGCGCGCGCGTCAATGGCGATAGACAGTGCAACTATGCCAAAAAACCGCAAATCTTAAATCCGATTTTACTCGTCAGGATGGACGGTGACCCCCCATTTCCTTTACATATTCTGAAAGCTGATGAGTTGTATATGTCATTTCATGGGTTGGCGATGCTGAAAAAATGATTAAAAGATATCAAATTTCTTAATAAAGTAAAAAAAGTAAATTTTCAAAATGACGTCATCAAATTTCAAGTTTACTCGAGCGTATCTCACTTATCCTTTGCCAATTTTCACCCAAATTTCAATATGTTGTAGCTTATGAAATGCTCTTTCATAAATTAAATACACAATTTTCATTAGATGACGACATCACCTCGAAAAAATGGATTGAAGGTAACCTTGTCAAATTTGACCAGTTTACGTGTAATCTCTATGGGAGTGCAATTTTTATGGAAATGAAAATTGACATGACTATCTTTATCGAGCACTAGCTCACTTATGCTTTAGTGAATTTCTCTAAGGTTTTAATATGTTGTAGCTGAGACGTAGGGCTATCGTAAGTGTGCCCTTTGTTTTTTCATACGTTGTCGGGATCACGTGAAAAAACTTGGTTGAAATTAAAGTTTATCTTCGATGTATTGAGATATTCCTTTCTTTTTGCAACTTTATGTGCAATAACTCAAGAAAAACATACCCTATCACCACCATATTTTGCACATGTTTAGTTCATGTCACGAACATTATTTCATAAAATAACAACTACTTGATCAGACGCCATCTTGGGTATGTAAATTAGGGTCAAAGGTCATAAATGTTTCATCCTGTATCTTGGTGAATACATGACCTATCTTTCCCATATTTTGCACACGTAAAATCCATGTTACAGGGATCATTTCATAAAATAACCACTTTTTGCTCAGATGCCATCTTGTCTGTGCAAAGTGGGGTCAAAGGTCATATGTACTTCTTTTTCTATGTTCGCTATGACGTGTTATCTCTATGGGAGGGAATTTTTTAGATGTGAAAATTGACATGACTCTCTTTATCGAGCACTATCTTACTTATGCTTCGGTGAATTTCTCTCAGATTTTGATATGTTGTAGCTGAGACTTTGCAGTATCAGGACTCGAATCATTGATAAAAAAAATCGGATCACCTTAATTTGTCAGTGATGACAAATTACAATCTCTAGTTTTTAATGCAAGTTGAAATGAATAAAAAAAAGAAATGAAGTAAATTCAAGACTTCTTGACTTATTCATTGTGTATTGTGTTTATTGAATGCATGTTTATTTTGGGGATTTTTTGTGTTTCGGTTTTAAGTGAATTTTCAGCAAAGTTGTTTTTCTTTGTATCAATTGACTTTCTGCTACTGCATCCCTTATGCCCAGTTGAATCACGGTCAATAAATTTGCTTGTAATAATGATAATGCTACATTCATAAAAATAAAAATAAAATAAAATAAAAAAAAAATGAAAAATCTTTATCAGTTGTCAAGTAGTGTACTCTCATTTCGAATTATCTTGTGAATATTTTATATTTTCCTGTGCTATTCAATACTAAAAGATACAAATATCTTTCAAAAAAAAGCCTTTCATTTAAAGACTTGTCGAGGTTCACCAACCTTTGAATTGGTAGCGAGTCGGATCACAGGGACTCTGATATTTACTGGGCTAGCAGTGACATGCACTCGCCTGCGCTAGATGAACATCGATAAATTCCGACCAAATAGAAACCTTGTTTTTTTTTCCTTTAAACTTATAGGTGTTTTAATTTCGTGCAGAAGTAATATTTTACTTATAAATCATGAAATTCGGTCAATATGATTTGAAATAAGTTGATCTTGATTGATCATTGATGTCCCTTCGGCTTTCGGATTCCCGCAAGTCCACCGACGCGTCGCGGCCTTGCTAAAACGGGAAGGGTAGAAATTACGCGTGCGTCCTCTCAGATGGCGAGTGAGCGCATGGTTTCAATTCAAGCGAAACGAATCGTGGTGCTTATCATTTTGATTAGGTCTTTAGCAGTTTATTTTTCTTTAAATCATTTCTTGGGTCTACAATAAACATTGTTTCAGCAACCTTCATAAACAATACCTGCAGGAAAGGAAGCAAAGACGAAAAAAAAATATTCGTAATTTCATAAATGAGAGCCAGACCTACCCCATATTTGTAAAGAACAATTTTTTTGGCTGTCCGTGCATGATACGCGTACACGATCTAATCTTCCATGCCGGCCGCGATCGCGAGCGCTGCAGACCCGGGGGAAGCTGAAGGGGCGTCAACTCACTCAATGCGCGTGGCCAGGAAAGTGTGATTTGATGCCATATCTAAGTTAGATATTGATATACTATGGCCTGAAAATCTCAGAATAAGCAAAATACTTTCCTCAACATTAGACTTAAAATAAATTTATAAAGTGTTAATTTTTGTACATACCCGTTAGACTCTGCTCCAATCCAAGACTGACGGAAGAATCTTCCAGAGAGCTCATCAGCAATCCGATGCAAAAAGTTGAATTAAAATCCGAGTGATATTATGCGTACGTGCATGCAAAAATACACGCACGTGTGCGGTAGGCCTACGTACGTACTAGCGCCAGCTGCGCGTAGATTTATACCCATGACCATTAATTGACGAGTGTTTTTAAACCTTGTGTTAATATTATTTTTTTTTTGCTTATTTATCTTTGGATTATTGCGTATTTATATTAAAAGATTTTTTTTCGGTGAGGGAATGGGAGGGAGGGGGTTACTATTTGGGTGTCGTCGGGCCGACGATCGAAGAAAACTGACCAGCAAATGTCAATAATTAAAATGTGAAGTTTTCTGAGGAAGCGATGGATTTATCATTTGATCAAGAGCATCATGTACTCTCGCCCGCCCATGATACCCAGCTCCCTTGCTACCTACACACATGCGGACACACACACACACACACACACACATCACAACACGGAACACTAGTTGCACAGTTAACTGACACAAGTATAGTAATCAATGTTGTTGTTGTTATTTGAATTTATTTGGCGTTTATCATTCCTCAAGGAATATTTACACCAAATCAATATTCATACAATCACTTTAAATTTTTCAAATTCTACCCTATATTATTTTCATTTTATTGATAAATAATTCAAAATAATACATTATATCAAAATGAAATCTCCCTCACTGGCCTCGGTTCGAGCTGCCCAATCGACGATCGTATTTTCTGGCCAGCCCGGCTCGGTACCTTGAGCAGACTTCTCAAGGTACAACATTCCAACACAAGCAACCTCTGTACCACACACCCATGAAGACAAATGAAATGAAACATCAGTATTACAATTTATTTATTTCGACTGTCAAAACATGCATCGTATATAAACGTATCACACACCTTCATAAACTCACATTGAACATTTCAATCGTTCGTAGCAGAATGAATTAAATATCGCGGCGCGGCCAAGATCAATCTCATTCTAAAGATGTACATTTGTACATTCATCGATCGTTTAGCCACACATGAGCGGTCGTTCTATTCACATGTGGCTAGTGGCTCCTGGATATCCCGCCGGTACATGTTATTCTTATTGTGCGATGCGAAGGATAGGGCAGAGAAAAACAATCTGAGTACGTAATGTCGATGTCTAGTGGAGTCTGGATGATGCTATACTCTTTGATACACACCGACAATATCACAGTGACTGTGATCCCGCGCTTGTGCGTACATGTGCACGGATGATGCAGCGCATATTACTAGTATACACGTACATTCGACCCATGCCCACGCTACGGTACGCATGCACCACAAGTCCGAGCGTAAATGAGCATGCAACTCCGCAATCGCAAGGAGATTCTGATGTGCAATACATGCATGCAGTGCAGATTATCTGGGCACATGAGCTGTTCTGGCCTGTAGCTGTCATCGTAGTGCTAGTGCGGCGGGGTAATTTGCAACTAAC